>NC_138656.1:70219946-70293921 GCF_964273445.1 Streptopelia decaocto
AAATTTAACGTGACTGATTTCCTGCTATTTCTTCTGTTATGCTTCCACGCTCTTTGAATGACCTTGCCATGGAGTTCTTCTCAGCAATTTTTCTCCCCTTTCTTTTCCCACATTCCTATTGTAACGATCACAGTTTCTGTATGTAGCTATATCTTACTGCTGACTCATCCCTCATGTTTTTCCTTTTTAGCTGGGCATTCACAAAATTCAGAGTATGTCACAGACCTCTGCCTTTAGCCTTATCTTACCTCCAGTGTCTTGCAACTTGAATGAAAATCTGAAATTGTCCCCTCTCATCCTAGCTACAGCTAGTTGTTACAGTAGATTCAGTCACTTCAGATATGACATTGCAGACCTAATTCTGACTTTGCACCTGTGCATACTAAATCTAAGTAAAGGCAGAGGGTAGAAGTGGGAAGATGTGCTCTGATGAGCCCTAATGGAAATGGATGACAAAGAACTTCCATATAATTTTCTGTGTTGGTCTTCAGTGTGGATAATAAAAAAACAGTGAGGGATCTGCTGAAATTTCCAAGAAAGTCAAACATTTTAGATGTTAATTCAGAGTTTGTGTTTGGCTTGGTGATGAAGATCTTACCCGCATGCGAAAGGGGGATGCACACAGGGTCCTTGATCATGAGTTTAGAGTTTCTGTTGGAGTAGGCCTTCAAAGGGCTAAGCAAGGAAAGGATATACTGCCAAAAAATCTTTCCAGTCACAGATTTTTCAACTGGACCATGTGTGGGGGTCTTTGACTATGGTTCCTTCAATGTAAACACAAGAGGTTGTGTTAGGAGAAAGGCCAATACTGAATGCAAGGAAACTTGAGGCTGCAGAGAGATTTGTCCTCTTGGGACTTTTGTGTCTGGCCTATGCTAAGGAGTCCTGCTCCATGGGACTTAGCCCATGCCTTGTTGCTTGTTCATTTCACATGACTGAGAATCTTTGGCAGTGGTAAACCAAGGCCAAGGGTTAAGAGAGAGTTGAATCCTAGAGCTCCAGTTTGACTACTGCTTCTGAGGCCAAGAAAGATCAACACTACAGAAAAGTTTGCCCTTTGAGGAGTTTTTCACAAAGCCTGTGTCTGGGGAGGTCTTTGCCTAAGGTCTTAGGGCTTGAATTAGTTTTAGTGTTAGGAGGGTGATGAACTCTAGGAGCTCCAGTTTGAATAAAGCTGCAAGGGTCTGCCCAAGAAAGATTGAGTGTATGGAAAGACATGTCTCCCAAAAAGTGTTTTGTCTGCCCCACAACTAGGGGGGGCCTTGGCTGAGGCTCAGCACACATCTTGCATTAGAGCTGGGAGTTAGTTTGTCTGGGACTTAAGAGAGACCAAGCATAAAGCTCCAGTCTAAGTGAGGAGCAAGGGGCTGTAAAAGGGCTGCCCAAGGAATGGTAGGATGACAAAAAAATGTTTCCCCTATGAGCTTTTTTGTCTATACTATGGCTGGGAATCCTTTTTTTTTGGGTTTAAGTCTGGGTGTTGGATAGAGTTAATTTTAGGAGATAAACAGAAGTTCCCAGGTTAGTTTAGATCTTCTGTTAAATCTTCAATCCCTGCCTCAAATGAGCACATTGCAGTGATGGTAGTGACGTGATCAGATGGGGATATTACATTAGTGGGAGGGAACAGAATGGAAGGGAAGAACACTCAAACACTAATTTCACAAACTCTTTTTTGGATGAGGTTATTTGTGGTGTTTTTTGTTTGTTTGTTTTTTTCCACTGGGGTTTTATCCTCTTCTAGGTACGTTGCCAGGCACTGGAAACTTTGCCAGTGGTGTAGCATTGCAGAACTTTGCCTGCCTATCTTTCTCTGCTTTAGTGATTCTGTTAGTGGCTACAAGAAAAAAAAAAGCACAGGAGTAGAACTAACTATTTTTATTTTTATGGATTTTTATGTAGGAAAGCACAGGGAGACACAAAGCTGAGACAGGTAAATGGGGCTCTGACATTTACACAGAGGTCAGCAGTGTACTGTAACCTGGAGGACAGACGGCTTCAGAGCAAAATTGGTAGTGGAGCCAAACAACACCATCAACTTCTATTGAACTCATGACTCAATTTTGATTCAAGCTGAACCGAATGGGGAGGCAGGGATAAGCATAGATGGTATGATCTCAATTTCTTAAAAAAATTGCCCTTAAAGAATAGCCACCAGGATTCACCTTGGTGAAGATATATCCTTTCATTTGCTTGAAGAGAAGGATCATAGGATAGGAGTATGAGTCTCAGCAACGGTACTGAGACAGTCAGGGAACACCCCACGACAAAGCCTGCCATATGTCCATCAGCTGTTGATCCTGTGGTCAAAAACCTGCAAGCAGAATTGATGACTAGTAGAGATGGGATCACTATGCTCTGAATGATCACAAGAAACCTCACTGGTACCCGAGTATTGGGCATCATCTGCACCAAGTAGGGATTGTGTATATTATGGACCTACATGAAGGTCATCTTATCTGTCCCCAAAGTGGTCCTCTTATATATGGTGGTGTCCTGGTTTTGTTAAAAACAAGTTTCTCTTTTAGTGAATTTGCCTGTCAGCTAAAGCCTTCATATTAGCTGCATTTTCCTGGAGAACCAGACCCATGTTTTGGTAAACCTAGCAATGGAATGCAAACTTATTGATAAGCATGGATGGACATCTCGCGAGAGGGGCAACGAGAAACCGGTGACCAAGAAACTGACCAACTGTGTATAACATTCCATTCACGTGAATACTTCATATAAAAATGGGAGATCACGAGGATCTCGTCCCTTTTGCCTTTGCTTTTTCCCTTCTGCTTATGGCCGACATTAGGAGAGGACCTTGCTAGTTGTCCCTGCGAACTGAGGCCTAGTGAGAGACTGAATCCAGGCTCCGGTCGGCTGCAGAGTCCAATCCAGGACTTTGGGTGCTGGCTCTGCAGTTGCTGAGACTTTCAAGATTGGTTTTGTATATTTTGTATTATTTTCTCTATTCTTATTAGTAGCATTAGTAAAACATTGTTAATTTTTCAACTCTCTTCTCTCTGTCCTTATTTCCCTCCCGATTGCCTGTCCTGAGTAGGAAGGGGGGAGAGGGAGGGGCAAAAAGGGGGAAGTGGGGGGGGAGAGGGGGTTAACAATACATCTGCCAGGGTTTTATTGTCACCCCACAATCTTAACCCTTGACAGGTGGCCAGAAGTGACATGGAAGGAGCCTGGAATTTTTAATGAAAGGGTCCTGAGAGCTATCAATGATGGTGGAAAAAAGGGATTTTTGAGAAAGCTGCTAGAAACAATACCCAAAAAGCCTATTCAGCATCCTACACTAAAAAGGAAGAGAGAATGGGGTGTTGCATACAGTTTTGGCCAAGAAAGCATGCTCTTGGGTTTCACTGACAGAAAAGCACTACCACTGTGCTAACTAGACAGCTCCTGCTAGAAATGGAAACTTATGCCTGAATACAATAATTTGTGCCATACCTGGTAATCTTGCATTGATAATTGTAATCCAAAGTGATCTGGCTGTAAGTTGAAGTTCAGAGTGAAACTATGTATGAATTGCTAATTCAGCCTTCTCTTGAACTGCCTAGTGCTAATGTAGCAGACTGAAGTCAGAGAAAGTGCTAGATAAGTAATTTGTGCAATGAATGGTGCTTGATGTCTTAGTCCTGTTTTTTCTAAGTATTCTGTTTCCAAATCTCCATCTAACTTTGAGCTATAAAAAACTGAATAGATTTACTAAGGATTTGGTGTTGTTTTGGTCTGACCTTCCTGCCCCACAGAACAATATCTCATGGTGAGAAATTATTTTAATTCCTTGTTACTCTTTAGAGTACTTTTTTTTTTTTTCTATAAAATACACACTTTTAGATTAAGTAAAATATTAAGCCTTTTGAAACGTGAGTTCAATCACTAGAAATTGAAATAAGACTTTCACACTTTATAAAAGGAATTAAAACCCCCATTTATAATGGCAAAAGTACTTTAAATTTAGATGTGTTTTTCTAAAAAAGAAGAATAACAAATTAAATTATTTGCTTTGAGGTTAAGGGGTTATTTTTCACAATGAATATTGCTTTTGGTACTGTAGGATTATTATTGCCAACCTAATGACTTTGAACTAAGAATCCCATACTCAAACGCTATAAAAGTAATTTTCATTATATTTTTCTGAAACATTTTAACCAGATCACATAAAGTCAGGCAAATGAAGTAATGCACAATATGTGTCCACTGTGCACTCTCCAGAGTAATTGCTTCAGTTACACTTACCTTTGCAAATGCTGTTGCTCTAATTATCTTATTTTGTAAGTCAGGCTCTTTTCAATTGCTAAGTTTATCTGGAGTCAGAACCTACATATTACATATCCTCCATGTAATCTTTAATGGCAAATTCATGGTGATTTACATGAAGGTTTTTCTGATCTAAGAAAAATAAACATAGCATTTGAAATATTTTGAAGTCAAAGGAACAGATACATATGCCTAAATACAATCTGCACTTAAGGTGGTGTTGGGTGGTTTAATCTATCTATCTATCTATCTATCTATCTATCTATCTATCTATCTATCTATCTATCTATTTTTCCACAAAAATAATATTCTGTATTGTAGACATGATCTTTCATACACGTGTAATATTGTTTTAAATTGTAATTCCCAAACAAACCAATAATTTCCTCTTCTTGCATACATGGTATTACTGCTCATGTTTTCAACTTTAGCAATATGAGCTACTAGCAGTGTATATACAAATACTGGGTCATGTAAAGACCATGCTTTTAACTCTCCAGAACATGAAATTCAACCTCACTAATTGGAAGCTCTTTTGTCTTTGGTACAAAATGGAATCTTTTTGAGAGGATGTTATCCTCTTAATCCATGAAGAAAGGAGACACAAAATTAAGCACCTTTTCTTATACACAGTCATGAAAATCAGCTGTTTTGGAGATTACTAAGTGATATCTTACAATTCAAGGAGAAAAATATAACTTCAATTTGTTTTTTCAGATCATAGTTTATTAGTTTTCAGATGTTTTTTGTTATGCAGTTGTTTTTAGAAATTTCAGAAAGGTTAGAATTCAGTTTTTAGGTTAGACAAATTTTCTTTGAGACTTGCATGGAGTTGAACTTGTACTATGTCCTCTCATTCCTTTGATGAGAAACTCAGTCAAGGATTTGAACAGTTACTGATTGCTCAGTTTCCTTCAGTCAAATTAATGAATTAATTTAATTAATTAGTTTGATTAATTAACATGTTTAATGAATTAAAATTATTTCTAACACATTCCAGCTTTCTAATGAGATTCCTTTCCTGGTGAAATAGGTATCAAGGACTATTTTATCCAAATTATCTTCAAATCAGAGGACAGGAATGCAGTCCAGAATGTCTGGATTTCATTTTATTATTGTAGGTTAGCACCATCTGTATTTACCTCTTTTTATTTCCTCTTTATTCATACAAAACCATTTTTCATTCCTCACGCTTACTCAGCCAAGGTGTCACCCAGTGTTGTTTATTTCCTCCATTCCTCTTGATGATTACAAGTGTTACACATACTGAAGTAGTTTGTCGATGGCTCCTTCTGTACTTTTCCCTAGTAATTGACAAATAAAGTAGTTAGCTGAATAGGCAACTTACTTCTGGTGTGATACATTGTTAAGTTTACATAATAGGTTCAGCTATGATTAATTTAAAAGGAGTTCTCCTACGAGTATACGGTATATTTCTGATAACTATTAATCATCATTTGCTTCAAACAAGGGGTGGAGCTAATCTGGGACAGAGTTTTGTGTGTTTGTTGGATGGAAGCCAAATGCCACCCCTGTTGAAAATGCTGACTCATCTCTCTCTTATTTCCATTTAATTTACACTCAACACAAAGCAGCAAAGGAGCTAAGAGGAGCAAACTAAAACCATGGCTTGAACAATTCCTTACAAAATGCATGGTTTAGTGAGAAAATAAAAATATATTTAAAGGGCATAGATACAAGTAGATTTTCTTGGAACATGGATGTTAAGATGTTTGCCGTGACTTGAGAGACGCGTTGGTTTTGCTTGTTTACCATCAGCAGAGCTAAAAATTGCCTATAACTCATTTGAGAAGTCGATGTGGCAGTGAAATGGGGTAGGCTACAGGGTGGTTTACCTCTTGGAACCTGAGAACCCTTCTGCAGTTTCAGGGATCTTTGACTTTTAAGATGCTGGGGTTTTAGCACATACCTGCACCTCTACGTAGTTCAAGTGGCATCAAGGGACTTGGCATCAGTTTCTGCCACAGTAGCCTTGGCAAAATTTCTTGATTAATTTTTCCTGGGACAAGGCCAGTCTATCACTTTTGAGTTCTTGTTCCCATGAAATCTATAGGACTTCCCATCTACAGTAAAATCAACACTTCTCTCAAACGTGTAAGCAATATTTTCTAGCAATAAATTTGTTGTGTAGTTCTCGTGGGCTTTTTTTTCCCCATGCTATTGGAATTTAATTAGCATAGAACAGATTATCTTTTAGTAAATACGCAGCGTGTTTATGAACCTAAATTATCTTCCTGATATGTTTCACTGACTGGTAAAATTAATGTTTTTCATTTGTTCAGATGGTTTTTTGGCCCAATCAAACGAGCAGATGCCGAGAGACAACTGTCACAACCTGGAAACCAGGCAGGAGCCTTCCTAATCCGAGAAAGCGAGAGCCTAAAAGGCGAATACTCACTTTCAGGTATATTCTAGTTTTTCATCCTAAGCAATATTGTAAAAAATTCTCAGGTGATCTGGACTTTTTAATTTTTGAGAATGATAAATTGTAGGCATGAAAATGAAATTAAGTTCACGATAATATTTCTTTCCCAGGAGACACAAAAAGAAAACTTGGCAAGGTGTCATTTAGGTTGTTACTAACATTTATTTTGTAGGCTTTGTTTATTAATATTCTCAGAACAGCAATTAACTTTCTTATGCTTAGTACTTCTAGTGCAGCAGCTGCCTTAAAATATAAACTATTTTCATTATTAAAATGCCAAAAAATACATTACAGTTGTAGACTACTCTTTGTCTTAGTACACAAAATAAAAATTAAACCACGTTGACAGATATCTGCAGTTTAAGAAAATCAGATTTCTGCTAGAGCACAACCTTATGCTTATGTTTATTTGTTTTCGGGGGCAAAATTATAGGGAGATCTTCAAAGCTCTACTTTAGAATAATAATATTTTATTTAAAAGTTGGTTGTAAACATCAGTATAAAGTTAGATTTATAATGTGTTTTAAAATGTATTTGAAGCCCTTTATTTGAATAAGGAGACTTATTTGATAATGACTTTACTTACATTTACGTACCTGTCATTTATTTAATGTCATGGTACTTTCTATATTAGATAATTACATGATTGTGCAGTGATTGTTTCCTGTGAACATGTTTTATCAAACTTGTCATACAAGTGTGAGTCAAGAGTACAATGTTGTCCCTGAGACAACAGGGTTATACACCCAAACTTCCTAATGTGCTCTACCTGTATAGTTCCATATGCCAATGAAGACTCTTGATGTTTGTGAATGAACTGTAAGTTGTCACATGCAGAATTACGTCAGTAAAATGAGAGGCACCTTGTAAATAACCAGATTCTTTTGTATTGACTCCTCTTCTACCTGGATGTTTATGTATCAGTCATCTTCTGAGCATTATGCAGAAACACATTAAGCACCTTAATGAACTTTTGACACATTCTTGTTTTCTCCCACTGAATCATAAGTAAAGTGTATACACCTGCAATGTTCTGTGGTAATGGAAAAGTTGCTTTTTATTGCCAAGACAAAGAAATATATGTTGCCTGTGGGGTGAAATACGGGGAAGATTATGAAATCCATATGATATTTACAGTTCTAGGAAAGTTCATTCCATAGGCTTCAGTTTACCCTCAAGGAAGTTTGTTCTTGCAAAGAAGTGCTAAGAAAACTAATATCAGCAAGGAATCAGGCTGCTCCCAGACTGTGACTGAACTGACCCGTGTGTGTGCACCCTTTGATCCAAAGGTTCTATGATAGCCATGGACCTTTCAAAATGCTTTCCCTCTATATGACAACATATCCCTGTCTTACATGGTTTCAACTTCCATCAAGTGTTCATCTGTGAACTGTTTTCATCCAAGGACTGGGCTAGACTGATAACAGTGGGATGTTATGCAGGAAAGGATAAATGGGACTTCATTATCTGTTGAATGCTGGCACTTGACTATATGACACTTTACTAAAAATCAATGAAAAATCCTATGCTTGTGCACCTGAGGGGGAAAATGCAATTTCCTTTTGCTATTCTCCAACTGTAGCCTTCTAGGAAAGATTCAACATCTTAATTCTCCATTGTGCATCCTGACTGCTTCTTTAACAGGAGGGCAGCAGTACATTATTTAAACTATGAAGTACTGCAGAGAAAAATCCAAGAGAATGAAAATAAATATTAGGCCAGCATTTGTGGTTGGATGAGATCATCCTTTGATGCTGCTATTTAATTTTTTCCTTATAAATCATGGATAGAAACTATATTCTATCTGATTTACTATGTTTGATTCAATTATAAGAGCTTGTGGTAGATATTTTTCAGGTTTCTGTACAAGCTTGTTTGGGAATAGGAGATTTGATGGTGGCTGATAACAGGAAGATATGAAACCGTCAGTGTGGATTTCTTCCATGCTGGTTTGTTTGATGAAGGGAGAGAAGTGTGATGCTGAGGAACATAATATATGTGGAGGAAAGGCTCCAGCTACAGGAGCCAGTCCTCCTTCATGCACAAACATGGGTTGCCCTCTGAGCATGTATGCATGTATGCATGTATATATGTATATATGTATATATGTATATATGTATATATGTATATATGTATATATGTATATATGTATATATGTATATATGTATATATGTATATATGTATATATGTATATATGTGTCATCTCATATTTATTAAATATTTGTGCCCTTCTAGGCAAAGAAAGAGAATAAAATCTGAAGCAATCTGTAGACAGTGAGTATTAATGACATAATTTATCACTTCTGCTAGATCTTTTAGCAGCTTCCCAGGCTTGAACATAATTTAGCCTCAACATGCTACTTCATCCTGAAGAGCTAAATATTATTTGTTTCTTACTGAATGGGCTTGACTGAATGGCGTCTCTTTGTGTTGTGCAAACTTTTTTACTTCCAACTTACTAGTACACATAATGGCCCTGACATTGTATGTCCATAATCTCATTACTTATGTCTACTTTTGTGAGAGCTAGTGCATTCTAAAGCAAATGATGAACTGGATTGTACTGTGGGGAGAATTAATTGGAAGGAAGGTGGCTTAGTCCACCAGATAATACGGAGAAGGCAGTTTTCTGGCTGTCTCCTTTTTGTTCTGTCAGAAGGAGTTATGATACACTCACAGCTGAGGCAAAAAAGCAGTGTTTTCTTGAGGAACAGTGATTCAGGACTATTTCTTTTAAGAGGTCCTAGATGGTTTCTACCTCCATGGTAGCTGATACACTGACAGGGGAGAAGTCACAACCTGATATTTTGTACTATGTTCCTAATTTCTGATTCCAATTTTTGCAGTGCAGGACCCCATACTCCCATCCTCTATAGAACTCATGGGCTTTGTTCTATTTGCCATAGCTGTTTTGGTTTCATTTTGGGGTTGATGAATGACTAGAAGAGTGACAACCTGCTTTCAGAATTAAGATCTTTATGAAAATATTGTAACTCTCTGTTCAGACTGACTTTTAAGTATAATGAAGCTAAAAAGGAAAAGAAGTAGAAAAGGAAGAGAGATTTTGCCCCAAGCACCCATAAAGTGATTTTATGACTGCTCTGCTTGATTTCATACTTAGATGGGCAATGTATAGGAGACGTAATGTTAATGAGGGAGATAAAGAGATCTCCTTGGAGAAAAACAACCAACCAACCAACCACTACCACCACCACCACCAAAAAACGAAAAAAAAAAAGAAAAACCCCCAAGCCCCTACCTTTCATTAAAATGACACTTTTCACTTCTAACTTGTCTTGATGGGAAATCTCATAATTTGTAAGATTTCAATGATAGAAGACTATTTAAATTAAAAACAGAAGCTCAAATTCAGGAAGTTTTTTCTCAGCTGTAAATGGTTAAATTGAAAGCACATCAAACTATATAGGCCACTAAGATGTGTTGCTATTATTTTAAAGTGTTTGACATTTCAAAAATAGGTTTTCCCATTTTAAAAATGCACATGTTGTCAACAGATTTTTATGTTGATGACTCCAGCATCTGGCATGAAATGTATTAAATTTTAAACATGTTGGTGCCATTTTAGACATTGCCTCTTTTTAATTAAAAGCCATAATTTAGATGTGCTCAGCTTAATTGAGTGTCATTGCCAATGATAGCAGGAGGCTCTCTACTTCCCCCCTCACTGAATAATGGTATCTGAAAGACTGATTGCATTAAATGACAATGTAAATCGTTTGTGTTTTCTTCCATTTTTATCCCTGCTCCTAAAAAAGATTGTGTGGTTTCCTCTACACCAGATTGGCTTTCAGCATAGGAAAAAAACAGGTAATAGTTTGAGGCAACAGACTGGTAGGAGTGGCAAAATGATGGCTGTAGCAGGAGGATGATTTTGGAGCAGCCCCTGCACCCGTTCTATGCTGGTGAGGGTGATCTCATAAGCCACCCTTCTCCCAAATCCATCCTGGGCATGGAGACTGAGCGCAGCTCCTGCAAGCAGCGCTGCATGTCGGTGCTGGGGGAGGACAGCTGATGGGAGAGCTGCTCGGACACTGGCGGTAATGGTGGTGCCTTAGTGTCTCCATGGTTCATTTGGTGAAGGTGTTGACTCTGCTGATGCCACCATAAATTTTGCTACCCTGGGAAAAGAATAATAAATTGTTTTATTCTCACTGTTGGGGTGGTGAAATCTACTTCTGCATGGCCCAATGTTACTATGATGGGAAGTAGGGGGAGGAGAATACTTCTGTAAAGCCAAACCCAAGAAGAAATCTAATGGGGAGTGGAAAGTCAAGGAGAAAACCACTGCAGTCTTCAAATCTAGTTGCTGTCAAACTGTATGAAGCTGAAGTTGTGATCCTGCCCTGTTAAACAGTCTGGCGGGGATATGGAGATGATTGGAAACACTGAGGGGTTATGTCCAGCTCTTTCCTGAGTGACTCGTGCTCTGTGTTGTGTTGGGCAGAGGAGCCTCACCATGCTCCAGCTCTGTGAGTGTGCAGTGCAGGACTTGGACAGCCAGACTCAGCCCTGGAGTAGAAGTAAACAGCCTCCTGTCAAATACTGCACCAATCTCAGCTGCTTCTGACCAGCAAACGTGGTATCAATGCAGAAATTTTCTCCAGATTCTCCACACACATCACCTGACCTGTATACTGCCAGTCATAAGGCTTCACACAAAGCTCATTTAAGAAATTAAAGTACATCTTTCAAACCAACTCTTGCATTAACATTAACTGCTTCACAAGAAATAATTATAAATAAAACAGGTAGTCAAACTACTACCACTTGGGATATATAGAGCTGAGACTGGATCAAAACAGTCATCCTGTTTGCCTTTTATTCATCATAAATAACAATGCATTTTGCCAGATAGACTTTAGTGTGAGCTTCAGAAAAGTCGTTACATCTCCAATCTCTTGTTACTGAATTACTTTTTCCTTCATTTTGCTACAGCCCCATTTCCAAATGATATGTCACAAAAACACACATGCATTTTATAATTAAAATATACTAATTATGAAGTGTTAAAAAGAAAGGGCATTTGAAAAGTGTACTGTAATTATCTTTATACTATGGAGTTATATTTACAAATATTCTTATTTCTTTTCCTTATATAGAACTGTAAATTAGTAAATCACCTTTCTCAAAATAGTACCTGTGGCAGATAGAAAATCTCCTAATATTTTCAACAGCCCCTGTATGCCCTCTGCTGTCGTTGAATGACAATTGCACAGTACAGAAGAAAAATTTTTGATCATACATGACAGTACTTAAGGAAGGAGACATTTTTCTTTTTATCTTATTCACTTAAAAAGTGAGATAAATTATACTTTATATCAGCTTGTTAAATTGCATGTAGCCCATAATTTTCTACAATTTTTTCTTCATATAATGTGTAGCTGTATATTCTTCCGTTAGCATAACAAAAGTGACTACCAGGATTCATGCAGTGTTACAATATCAAGGATCTATCAGCTATAATATCTCCAGGGGAGAGCAATAATAATTTTTTAGATAATTAAGTTTTCTAACGTACCAGACTGAAGCTGCTTCTAGGATTGAAATGTACTTCCATTAAATTATTCAACTAAGAGTAGACACTAGTCAACATGACTAAATTGAATATGTTTGCTGGAATTTTGGCCACAAAAAGGTGTACTCGAGGTAAACAGCAGAAGACCTTTCCCCTGTGCCTGCCTCCCCTTTGCTTTTTAGGTTTTGCTTGTGTGAGTGCCCTGAGAAGGGGACAGTAGCGGTAATCTCCCAAATCGATGGGTGTGGAAGGAGCCACCTGGCCTATTGAGCAGGTGTAATTTTGGGTGATGAGAACCAGGATGGCAACTGGAACATCCTCCTCCCCTTGAGAGCTCTCTCTTCACTCATCACAGAAAAGCACGGTGTTGTTTCATTAAATGTGAGGTGGGATACTGCTCTGATAGGACCTAAATCTGTTACCCTTCAGAATATAACATAAGCTCTCCATTGCCCACCAGAAATGGATAGTAATGTCTCAGTCATGGAGTGTCATGCTAAATAACATCCTACATGAGAGACTTCATCCCTTTCCAGCTCTTCAGAACTGCCGTCTCTACTGATGCTCAATGTATCATTGCTACTGCTGATATGCCTTTATGAAGCAGATTTCTAAGCCTGTGGTCTCCAAAATTTTTGATTGTGTGTGCCTATCAGTAAAATGATCTTTGAGCATTCAACCCCAATATGTTTAGTTATGTATTTATTTGTAAATTATATAAGTGTACTACTGTACTGATAGATTATGTGCATCATAAAACACACACAAGTAATTTAAAAAGTATGAGATAAAGATGAAATAAACAATATTTTAAAAATATTTATTGTGTTTATTAATGGTACAAAAAACCCCTTTTTTTCCCACACCCCAATGGATTGTCTTGCACACTCCCTGGGCTGCACACATTCTGCTTTGGAGAGCACTGCTCTAAGCCATACATTACAGAGCCACCAATGCCATCACAAGCTTAATATTCCTTAAATAACATACTAGGTGAGTGGCAGTGCATTTTTGGCCATCTCTGGCCTGCTGCTAGTCTAGGTCTAGCCTCAGCATGCAGTGGCCTTGCCTTCATTCTGAGACCTCTAAAGAGCACTCTGATGGTCATGGGGAAGGACACTTTGGGTGTTATGACATGCAGGTAAATAACCTACAGGAGGTAAGGAAAGAAAAGTCCCAGTGATTAGGAAATAACAGATTAGGATAAAAAACATTTAAATGGAAAGGGAGTCATCAGGTACTTGAAAGAGAGGATGGTTGGCCTGATTTTTGCATATTTCAAATATGCACCAAACTCAGTAAAACCCATGGAAGATGTGAGTGCTTTCCAGAGAAACATAGCTGTGTGGAGGGTGTATCTGTTTGCTCTAAAATGTCTGCCAGCACAGCAGCTGCTATTTGGAATTTTAACACTGATAAATGATATATCAAAACCTGATTAAATGATTACTTCAAATTAGATGCTCCTGGCTCATCTTGGTGTCCTAAAAGATTGAAAACATGAGCTGCCTCACAGAAGATTTATTTATGTATTTTTGCATCAGTTCTTATGGTGGAAGGAAGAATCTCTGAATCTGAATGGTTGAACACTGATAGACTGGATATGTTAAACTATGTAAACAATGGGCTTTGGTTTGAAAGAGATATGTTATAGCTGTCACCTCTGAAAATAAAATATTTTATTTTAAGGTCCTCACAAGTTATGTGAGGAATGTTATGATGATTTAGCCATAAGCTATATTGACCCCTGTTATAATTCCTGGAAATTTAATATATTTAAATCTTCTTAGTTTTTGATGGTGTATCTGTGAAGCACTACAGGATCAGAAAGCTGGATGAAGGAGGCTTTTTTCTAAGCAGAAGGAAAACTTTTAAAACTCTGAACGAGTTTGTTGACTATTATAGAAAAAACAGTGATGGCCTCTGCGTGGTGCTCGGAAAGCCATGCCTAAAGGTAAGAGTGAATGCTTCATTATGCAACACATATTTTGTGTAAGCTAACTCATCAGATATCAGTCAGAAGGTTTTAACTCCATATCTCCTTCTACCATTTCAAAATGGTGATGATCTGCTTGTTATCAGGAAGTTCTGGGTAGTGCCACAGTTTCGTTCTTGAAGCTGACATGTTAATAAAATACAGTACTCTTTTGAACAAATCATTGTATGGCTGGAGGAGAAAATATGCCAAATCATGATTTATAAATGCCTTTTAATAAATGTATATGGACATGAAATCTCCAACTTCATAACTCTAGCTGTCCATAAGTAATTACTGAGACAAAACCACAAGGTTCAGGCAAGCAATATGTCACTGTTCAAAAAGCTTGTAGAGGATAGATTACTAACTTTTAATTTTTTTAGAGTACTTCTTATTTCTAATGAAAAGTAACCAGGATATGGGCTGTATTTTATATTCTTATCTTACTTTATTATGTTTGTACTCTAAGGAAACATTATTTATACAAGTTGTGACTTTACATGACATAGTTAAAATACCATTGAAAAAATATTTGAAGTCTCAACTACATTATTATGTCTTTTCTTTTACAAGGTACAAATTCCTGCTACTTTTGATTTGTCCTATAAAACTGTTGATCAGTGGGAGATAGACCGAGAATCTCTGAAATTCTTGAAAAAATTAGGATCTGGTCAGTTTGGTGAGGTATGGGAAGGACTGTGGAATAATACCACCCCTGTGGCAATCAAAACATTAAAACCAGGTATGTGAATTACTCTTAAATGCTAATAATGTGAAATATCAGCAAGGGCACTTATTTAGTTTCTAAATGCTACTGAAAAGAGACCCTATCCATATATGCAACCATTCTTAAAACCATGCACTTAAACGTGAAGGTTAGTAAAGCTCAAGGTCCAGATATTCTTTGCTGTTTTGAATTGCAATTTTATACAGTTTTCTATTTCTATATGAGCTGAACTCATTCTTGTTCAACATCTATATCACATAAAAAGGTCACCCCAGCAAGGCCATCTCTTTTGTACAATATTGCTTGTATGGAATTAAATGACTACATTTCATCTGTAGGTAAAGTGATTGATTTGCTACTGGTTTGGCATGTGTAAAATTTCTTCTAGTGATTAGAGGCTATTTTATAACGATTCCTTTGGTAATACAGGATATGTACTATGTTAAGTTTGTATTTAAGAAGTGCTTTAATCTAGATTGAACACAATTTCTCAAAGCTTTTGGTACACAACATTAGTACTCAATATTTGCATATAATATAGGCCTGTTACTAATACAGCTTTTAACTTTTTTCTTAATTATTTTTAATTAACTTCAAGTAATTTGTGCATTTTAAATTAACAACATAAAATATCTGCCAGCAGATGGCAAGAACCACATAGATAAGAAAGGTAGCCTGGATGTTATACATGTTTTTTAAAAAGAGATAAAAATAGAATGAGTTTTTGTTAATTGAAAAAGCTTGTGTTGGGCATTACTGATCATGTTCTAGGAAGCAGAACAAATTCAGATCTTTGGTTTAGAAGAACAGCTAAATATCCTTGAGCCCTGCTTGAATGGTCTCCTGAACAGGGAGGAATTTAAGCATGTGTTTTAGGGCTGTCTAGTATCAGGACACTGTTTGTGTTTTGGGATTTTCAAATTGAAAGGAAATAAGTATATTTTCTCTGATTAACTGAAATTAACAAAACTGTTCAGACTAAAGGCATTCTGTAATTCATGTGAAAGACAGCATACTTTTTTCAGTGAACTGATGAGTTTCCCTAGCTGCCTGGTAAATACAGAAACTATCTTGGAATCTTTATCCATTTCTCTTTCCTAGGACAGTATCCACTAAACCTTTTGTGACCAGGATCCAAATGCTTATATCTATTGACTTCTGAAACCACAAGTCCAAACCCCATCTTTTTCTCCTTGAGCCTGACCTGAATCTTTCATTCTGCAGTGCAAACCCATTACCTCTTGCTTTATATACCATGACTAAAGAGTACCTGTTATTCTATTCCTCTTTATGGTAGTCTTGTACATACCAGAAAACTCTTATCAAATTCCTATTCAGTCTTCTTCATGTTAAAGAGCTCAACTAGATTCATTGTGTAGCTCAGATGTTTTAGATGTCCCATTGTTTTCACATACTCTTTACTGGGCTGTTTTGAGGTGGTAAACCATATTTTTTTTGAAGTATGGTGTTAAAAGGAAGAACAAGCCTGGATGTGTCAAAAGAAAGATTTACTTCACATTTCTGATGTTCTAGACCTCTGTTTAAACAGTCCAGTATGATACTTTCCTTTTTCTCCATACAACAAAAACCTAATATTTCCACCTAAGTTTATTGTCCTTTAGTGATTTAATGCAACAGCTGGACAAGTCTGTTTTATTGCAGAAGATTGAAGGTTTCTTCCTAAAGTGTGAAAACAATGTTTAAAGATGGAAACTAATGAAGCTCAAATGAAGAACAAGACTCAGCTATCTTAAATTTTTGTGACATTAAATTTTCTTTTAGAACTTGTCTTTCTTTCCTCTTTAAGGAAATATGTTGCAATTAACACTAGGAAAAGATCTGTTTCTCATCAAGCAAAATAATTAGATTTTGAAAAAATTGCAGTGCATGCATTTCTACTTATTTTCTTTAGCAGGAAAGTGGAGCTGACATTTATCTCATATTGCATATGCAAAAGTGGGAAGCTATCTTGATCATATTTCATCTCTGCCTCTTAATTAATTTCAAAACTAACTCAGCTTTTTCTTTTGTATAATATGGACAGTACATATTTTCAGTTCTTAATGAAAAAAACTTCATTTTTAATAATGAAATACCGTGGAACACTAGTGGCAAGTTACAGCTGTAATTTGTAATTTACCTTTTTTTTTTTTTTTTTTTTTTTCCTTTTGGCACTAATCAGCTGAATGACTGCTACTAATACTCTACCTGAAGAAAAGGAAGAGGTAGTTAATTTTATATCTGAAACAGATTTTAATGTGTTTAAGGCCACATCGATCTGTGCAGATCTGTTCTCTGACTGTTGTTCAATTCCTTACCCTTTTAATGTCTTGCTGATACAGTACACAGAGAACACAATACTTCTAGAGTGACATGAGCAGGAAAAGAAGGGTTTTTTTTCATTTCTGTAATGATAGGGTGTCCTAAGAATGTACTTACAGAAGATTATAAAACAATAAAATGATCACAAAAAGTTCCTCAATAGATTTGTTAGCTAAAAATTAAATTTTACACTGGAATAAACATAATATTCACTGCAAAGTTATTTTTATGTACAGGCTAGTACAGTACGGAGGAAGAGGCCTCTTCAATTCTGATGCTTTTTGTACTATCATAGTTTGGCTGGAAAAAAGGGCTTGATTAATCAATACTTTTTCCTTTTTGTTGTTTTTGTTTTGTTTTGTTTTGTTTTTTTTACTCCAGTCTGCTTCCTGTTAAAGTCAACAGTAGTGGTCTCATTGATTTCATAGTAGGTTATATTGAGTTAGGGCAGACACAAGCCCCACCTGGATAGGATGCTTGGATAGCAGAGAGTTTGTGATCTAATACCATGATAACGAAGTCATGTATTGCGCTTGGTGATTCTCAGAATGAAGACTTTGATTCTCAAAGCCATGTTGATAAATTGTACAGGTAATATTGAATCTTATCATTGTGCTTCATTAACTATCTCATTCTAAAAAAATGGTTCAAACAGTCTCACATGGAAATATTTTACCTTGTAGCATACTTCTGCAGGGAATTACCCTCTTCTGCACAACACTTTTCACCATTTGGAGTGCCTTACTGTAGTCAATTAGCACATAGGCTTTCCATAGCTTGTTCTCATCGTTACTCATGAGGAATAACATTTCAATAATTAAAGAAAAACCCCAATACCCTCACCCTAATCTGAGTGATAAATACTTAGCTTGGTACTAATAAAATTACAGTAAAGGCTAGGTCTGGAAATTTCATTCATCATAATATAAAGATGGTAAGTGAATGGAAAACATAATAGTTCATGAGTAATCAAGAAATGCATTATATGTTGATGATTGAAACTTCCAATATTCACATAGGCAATATTTCAGTCTTCAAGTCTAACACACTGTAAAATGATCTTCCCCTGTTCCTTGGCTGGGAGATCTAAATCAGTTGTGTTCACATTGGGGGGCAATGGGGTGTATTTTAAAACAAGACTTTTTGCTAAGCTGCTTTACAGTGTAGACCCAAAGGAAAATAAAGTCATCATAACAAAAGAGGGGTGTACTAAACTGTAAGTGATCTGGCAAATATAGGGGACTGAGATAGAGAGGGTTCTGTTACAATGGCTTTACCACCAAAGAAATTGTGATGTGGAACCGTGCTCTCATTTCCAAGCAGGAGCAGGTAAATCAAGTAAGGTGATCACATAACAAACAATATAGAAGTGCATAATGCAATCAGTATGTCATAGAGTTAGAGGCCTGAAAGCCAGAAGGGATTTCTACTAGTTTGAGTTTCTCTGTTGAGTGTTGTTTTGCAGTGTACATCTGTCCAAGATCATGTGAAGTCTGAATACTTTGCTGTTATATGAGATTTCACCCCTCTGAGTATTTATATTCAATGAAAACACAGCTTGTTATTGACTAGGTAATAACTAGAAGTCTTCTACTCCTGATGTGGAGGCACAGAGAGAAGTTGCCTCTGCTATCTTTGATGGTTTGTATCAATGGTATATCACTATACTTGTAAGAATGTGGGCCTAATTTCTCATCTGGATTTACTTGTTGTCGTCTTTTTAACTCTTGTTAAGTCTTCTTGTTAAGGCTAAATATAGTTTCTTGTGATATGGTACTCTCCTGATTTCTCAAATAGGTTTGTTTTTTTTTTTTTGCTTACACTGATTTCTTGCTATTGCATCTAGAAGACTTAAAATGATTGTGTTTAGGTAGATGACCTTCCAACCTGAAGGAAAAAATTAAACTCCCAGAATTCTGGTGAGATGGCAGTGATAGACTTTTCCAGGAGCCAGTTCTCACTTGATGGAAAGATGTGATTCCTGTCTTGTGAATAATTAAAGTATTCAGAAATCTGTTTCCATTCCAATTTGGATCCAGTTTTCAGATTTTGCACACAAACCGAAAATTTCACAAGTGTTTCTTTCAGAAATGTTGATGTGTAGCATACTAGCTACATTTTTCCTATTCTTAGGCATCTAACATCTTAGATGTATCAGGCTTTTTTTTATAATTGGTGGGAAGAAATAAGCACTTACATGTCTGATAAATCATTTTATGGACTAGAAATGCACATTAAAATGAGAGAATAACATGCTATTAAAGCCTATTTCTTTCCATTGATTGTGAAGTCTGGACAACTAACTCAGGTCTAGGTGCCTGAATAATTGACTTCAGCTGGAGGAGATGAATCCAGCTACAAGCAGTGTTTTGTAATCCCACAGATTTTATTATATAACAGGAACATAAGTGAGGAAAATGTCAAGCTGGAGGAGGCTCTGAGATCTTAAATTGGTCAGTCTGGGAGCCCTCTGACCAAGAACTGCAGAGGGATTGTGGTTCCTAAAAAGGCCACAGGAAATGTCTATCTTCTGGTGAACCTGGTGGGGTGTCATTTCACCCTCTTCCTTTATGATGATGGAGTATCTAGTTTAATCAGCTTCAGAGTTTGGGGTTTGCGTTCCACTTGTTATGGATGACATGCTCCACACACAGCCCTTCTGGACTGTAAGAGAGATTTTGCCAGAAAAAGAACTCAACTAGAGATGTTTTCAGATTTAATGAACCGTCCTTTTTCAATGAATTCCTGTTTCTGCTAGCACTTTGTTGCTCATGTCTAAACAGAATGTTCAACACTTCACTGTTGAAAACATTAGAAGATTAAATCTATTGATCCAGAACCATTGTTTTCCCCTTACTCTTTGAAGCTTTTTTTCAGAGCCAGTGGTGGATTATGGAGACCTTCAAAATATCAAAATGATTATTCTGTGATCTTTTTATTTATACAAGATTTCTATTAACCTTGCAGGAAGAGTCACAAGACTTATAATTAAACTAGTCCTTTGGTTAAAGTAACACCAAGTCTTGTAAAAGATCTTTAATATCTTTCATTAATACAACAATATTTAGAACTTTTTGTTATGGCATAGAAAGAGGAGACCTCAGCACTCGTAAGACAGCCTACCAGCCATAGTTGCTGCTACATCCCCTCTGCAATAATAATAAATGTCCAAAGATTTGAGTTTCCTTCTTCCTTGATCTTTTTTTTTGTATGTTTGTTTAGGTTTTTGTTTGTGGTTTTTTTTGTTTATTTGTTTGTTTGTTTGTTTTTTGTGCTGCAGAGAAGCTGAAGAGTTTCTACTTCCTTACTTTGTCTGTTTGGCCCTAGGATGTTTATAATGGATTTAGTTCTCTACTTGCCCTCTGATTATGTAGCCTTGTTTTAATATTCTCCTTTAGGCTGTCCTAAATTAGTGTTTACATTAAAAATCATACTCCTTCAGGGGAGAATCCCATGAATGCATATTGAGATTTCCATAAAACCCCTTATCGTATGCATAACCCTAATACCAAAGGAAACATAAGTTCCTAACATTATAGGGGCGTGACTGACTACACGATTACTTTAGGCACCAGGTGAAGAAGTTGAGCAGTGTGGGTTTGTTACTGTGTCCAGTATGAGGACCAAATTTTCCGTGAGGATTATACAGGTGCATTATCATGAACTATCCATCCTGTCTTCAAGAACTACATTGCATGAACCAATGGAAGCCTTCTTCAAGTTTCTCAGTGAGTTGCTTAAGTATTTCAGCAGTGCATTGAAGACACTCCAGCTGGGTATGAAAGTTGGATGCACTTTATTATTTCTAGCCCACAGTGATTAAAATGTATGACTCTTAGGCTAGAAGGCTCAGAACGACAGATCCTGTTCGAACAATCTGTTGATCAGTGTGACTGTAGACAAAAAGCAGTAGTAATGTGATGCCTTCATTCAGATAATTCTCTTATTTGTTCACTGCTGTTTGAATCTGCTTTGGAGACATTGGTGACATTTTACCAGCCAAAAACATAGTGGTGCATGTGTGAATGAAAAAACAAAACACAGGAGCATCTTTGTCCTAAGGAACATCTCTGACTTTTGAGTTGTTGACCCACAGACATCAAAGAAGTGTAGGAATTGGCAGATAGGAAAATGGTCTAGAAGCCAGTAATTGCTATTTTTGTTCTTGGCTCTGCATAGCACTGTCTTGCTGTAGGTCCCTGGAAATGTCATTTCACATTTCTGTTTTTATTTCTTCACTGAGAAATTATTTTTTCATTTTAAGTGGAAATCATTGCAGCAGGGATTTGCACTTTGTCCTGTGCTGAGTGTGATGGATTCTCTAGAACCTACTGTCTGGGCTAGCTTGCTTCTCCAACTGTCAGCACGTGAAGCAGACATCTATCATCACCAATTAATTGCATCTGAGAAAGTTCCTTATGCCTGTTCAAGTTGACAGATGCATTTTTCATTATCATATTGTAAAGCATCTCCCAAGCTTCTGTCTTTGCGTGGAAGCTGCCCAAGCATGATTTTTTTTTTTTTTTTCAGGAGGCTTTCTTAAAATAGTCTCTGGGTTGGTACTGTCAATGGAGGTTTTAATAACATTTTCAGTTCTTCAATATGTCATCTCTTTAGTGCATATGCGGTGTAAAAAGCTCTGCCTTCAGGAAAGTCTCACAATTTCCCTGAACAAAGAAATCCTTTTATTCCATCTAGTGTAGTACATAACCTTACACTAACTTATAAGTTCGTTTCTGAAGGGTTAGCAAGCTGCTTGAGGATTGTCAGATACCTATCTCATTCTTCTCTTAATATGAGCAATTTACACTCGGTCTCTCATATTGGCAAAAACTCGGTCTTTTTAATGTTATATCTTTACTACACATAAACTTACTCAAGATCACAGTATAAGCTCAGTGCAGTACAAGTTTAATTTGAAGTTGTCTGGGAAGGTTTATTGAAAGTTGCAAACAAAGGGTGTCTGGAGGGGCTTATGAAATATTTAAGGGCCACCTACATTTAGGCCAATGGAAACTACATAAAATATCTGACCTTTCTCTCTAACTTATTTCCAAATTATCAGTGTTTTTCTTAAAATGTGACGCTTCCTCTATTGTAGAACAAAGTATTTTCAGAAATAAAGTAATCAGAACAGATACCTGCTTTAAGTAGGCTTAAATTACAAGTGATTTCTGGCAAAGCAACACATCATAGAACACATCAAAGAAACATATTTCAACATTTTGTGTTTGAAAAGGACTTTGACATTTACAAAAACATGTTTCATTCAAAAAGTAAATTACGGAAACTGTATTTTCTTCAAATATTGATCAATCTATTCCCAAACTGGTGTCTTACACAAGGGATACTTCTTGTGCCAGTAAAAGGCTTCTGTCAACTAGTTGGTTTTTGATCAAGTGGTTTCTACTTACAGTAGTCTGCTCTTCATACTGTGTTTGCCACTTAAACACAGCTGAAAACATATACTTCATTAAAAACACATGTAATTCAACTGCAGACTAAAAAAAACCCCTGTTGTTTGAAACTCCATGTGGCATATACTTTATATATTTCATTTATATAAACTTCCTCAAAGAAAAGTGTTGCCACTTCTTTGCCACTGCTGTGACAGGCTTTATCTAATGAATTTGTAACAAGCATGGTTGCTTGCTTTTAGAGGCAGTTTTTACTTTGCTGATCTAGTTGCTAAAACCTAATCTCAGATAAAACACTGATAAAGACACTTTTAATTTTTTTCTGTTAGCATCCAATCCACTTATTAACTGCAGCATAAGAGCTATAGGACTCTGGGGGGTTTTGGGCACTATATGCTACATGTGCTATTTAAAGATATAAGCTAAGTAAAACTGAAGGTTACAGATACTATATAAAATATGCAGGAAATACTTACTGATCTTTGTCACTAGTTCATTATTGTTGTTATTATTACTAATTACTTTTACAGCATAAAAAAAGGATTTGCTGCTATTCAGCCAGTAGAATACTTCCCCCCAATCAATTTATTGGAAGTTGTCATGTGTGAAAAACTTGTTGCTTGGTTTCAGTTCGTTGGAAGAAGTTTATGGCATGATTAAACTGAGAAATTCCTTGTAGGCAAACTTTGATGATGGGAACAAATCAGACTGTCATTTTCTATGGCGTGAAGAAATCCTGTATAACGAACCAGAGGGCAGGTGATTTGGTAGATCCCAAGTCAGGAAATACTTTATCTTTTTTAGAATGAATTTGTCCAATTTTGGCACCAATACTAAATCACTAGTCATGCTTATGCATTTACCTTTGGAGGCAGGATACTTCACACCATGTGGCTTCTCTGTAGACTCTAGGATGATTTCCACAGCAAATACGTGTATCTTGAAAAGAGTAAGCAAATGGACCACAATATTAAATCCATACCAAAGTGATCCAAGCCCAATAAAGACATTGCTAGGCACTTTTTTTTTAATGTAGGATTGGTGGAAAGTTCAAATAAAGCTGTAAAGATTGTGCTGCTCTGAACAGGAAAAGGACATAGCATTAGCATTACAGGTATTTTTTTTGCCACCTGACTATCTTAATCTCCATTTTGTCCAGACCAAGTGTGACTCATTTACTTTTCATGAAGGTCCCCACTTTCCTCTGACAGTGACAAAAGGAAACAGGTATAGCTTTTACCTGTTGTGGAGATGTATTATTGGCTGCTATCCATTTACTGATGGCATGGAAATCCATTAACTTTCACAGTCCTTCCTGATGGTATCCTATAAAGTGTTTTCAAATTGAACCTCATGATATTGCCAAACAAAATATGAGGACATGGTGGAGAGGAGCACCTGTCCCCTGCAATAATCTTTTCTCTCACAAGTTGCAATGTCAAGAGGCTCTTTTTTTCATGAAGTCTATGTCAAAAGCATTTCTGAGTCATTCCTACGGCATTGATGCAAGAATATGAAATCACACATCATTGTTATGTTTTGGGAAACAGAGTGGAACACTTTTCAGAAGGTGGCAGTCGAGGTAGGTGTGGGGTGAAGGTGGACCAGGCTGATTTGCCAGTTTGTTCTGTAGAACAGATTTTCTGGTGGAGTTTTATTGCTGAGCGATTTAGCATCCTCCCAGCACTTCATTTAAACAACCATGTTTGGAACAGAGCCAAGCTCCCAAATGAACATTGACGATTACCTAAAGAAAAAAACATAAAATATAGACTCCTGCAGCCTTGGCTTCTCAAATGACTCAGTCAGCTTAGACTAAGAAAAGTGTTTGTTTTTAAACATGTCATAGAGAAGACTAGACTTGGGTAGATTTTTGTTTTCTCCCAAGCTTCACTGTAATCTTTTCTTAATTAAACTCTTTTGATTTGTGAGGAAGGCAACATTTGAGTTGTTGGATAATTTCACATTTGTTTGCACAAGTATGGTGAAGTATATGCTATTTACCATCTTCCTCAAACATCGGAGAATATCTGATCATTACTGGATCATTCACAGAGAAAGCTTTACTTTTTTATTTGTGCATGCTTTTTCTAAACAATTCCATATTCAGGACGTAATTCTAAATTCTAAATATTCAGGGCTCTAATTCTAAATTTACCACTGACTTTATCTCCCTGTGCCTTTTCTGCATTGTTTCTTTGACATAGTTTATGCATTGGCACACTGTGTATATGAATAGAACTAGAGAAATTGTGACCTTATGTAACACTTAAAAAGTTGGGATCGTTAGCTGTTAAGAAACTTCTGCATTTAAGGGAATGTAAAATTATTGTTACATCTGGGTGCACATTGGTATTTCTAATAAGGTTGCTATTATGTAAACAGTATAAATAGGTATTTAGTTTTATGTATATAAATTGCACACATCCACTCCCTATATGCTAAAGTGATTTCAATGCTTTCAGGCTTTGATTGCTGAAGCTGAAAAAATAGTGCAACAAATTCTTATTGCAGCATCATTTTTGTCAGAAATTTTATATTCATTACCTAGGCACTCTTACATCAGTTTGTGGTCATTTTGTCAACCAGTTTTAACATAATTGTTTGCTTAAATTATACCGGTTAACATTGTACCCTCACTTTTTTCTGTTTGGGGGAGGCCTGGGGTGTTTAATTTTAGCCTTTATACTTCTGGTGGCTGGAACACATATGTTCTCTGTCCCTGTGCAACTGGCATGTTTCACTCATTAACTGTTTATTTTAGCTGCACTGTCTGTTTTTTGTAGGAACTGTGAAGATTTGAGATGCTAATGTACTTTGAAAGACGGAAAATGATCTCAGTTATTCCCTTAACACTGCCAGGCTAGTAGGAAGGCCTTTAATAACCTCAGCTTATGTTTTGTTATATGCTGTTGTTTCAGGTTCAATGGATCCAAAGGACTTTCTGAGGGAAGCACAACTAATGAAGAACTTGCGACATCCAAAGCTTATACAACTTTATGCTGTCTGTACTTTGGAGGACCCAATTTATATTATTACTGAGCTGATGAGATATGGAAGTCTTCTAGAATACCTTCAAAGTAAGCAAAGACTATAAACTCATTTCAAGGGGTGCCACAACTGTCAGTTTAGTAAATACACTAACATAAAAGATAGAAGTACAACACTCTGTTTTAATATAAAAGCTACAGTATTTGTCACATGTGGGGATGAGAAAAGAGGAAAGAAAAAGGTTTATGGATTTTCAGTGTGTTAAAGTATGTGAGAAGTAGGAGTGAATCACATTCACAGTTTGATTCTTGCCTTATAATGACCCACATTTTTCCACCAAGTTCCATGAGTAGATGGGAAAATACACCGATAGAATAAAAACATAAGCATCTAGAAGGGTAGCTCATCATATTTGACATGAAATAGAGGCACTTCCACAAAATGTACTTAACAGCTTTGAAATCTATTACTAGGCAGGGATAGCCTTTCACTGTGAATTTGTCCCTTGCCTATCACATCAAGGCTTTTATCTCAGCAGCACTTCAAAGTGCTCTTTTGAAGGCAAATAATAATTAAAAATAAAGTTGTAAAGCCTGGAACAGACTAGCATAATGATTGTACTTTGAGTTCACCCCTGATATTGAGAAATGCTTGATTCTGGTGTTGTTGCCCATTTTCAATTTAGCTGGCATCTCTGAGATGCTAAATGTCTCTAAACGTGTAACCATCTCTTGAAGACAAAATGTTCACTGCAATTGTCTTGTTAAATTTCTTCTCTGTGTCCAGCCCATAAGGCAAAGCTCTGTGGAATACCACAAACAGTATATACCGTGACATGTGCCTTCCCCCATCTTCCCTGTGGAACCATTTTTTAAGTGAGGCTCAGTCTAGGTACACTTACAGCTCAAGAAATCTCTGGAAAAGGGACAGACCCATAAGGAACTGCTCAGGGAGGGGCTGCAAGAAGCCTGGGCCAGGTCATCTCAAGTTTTGTGGTCATCTAGTGGCTAGATGTAATGAGGCACAAATTTCCTTTAAATTCTCATCTTTGGTGCCTTTGTGTGAAGATTGCTGCTTATCTGATTGAAAGAGCCTGGCACATCATGAAATGATTGCTGTGCATGGAAACATTTATTTCACCTGAGAAATAGCTCTGAGAAAGCTGGGATGAGTCACAACTATTCCAGAGGTGAAAACTGGCCTGTTTGTGCACAGAGTACAACATGTCCAGTACATACCATATCAGCTGCCAGCACATGCACGGCAGCTGCCCTTGCTGTGGGCAGCACGTTTGCAGCCTGATCATGGTATCACAGTATGTTTGGGATTGGAAGGGACCTCAAAAGATCATCTAGTCCAATCCCCCTGCCAGAGCAGGAACGCCTAGATGAGGCCACACAGGAACATGTCCAGGCGGGTTTTGAATGTCTACAGGGAAGGAGACTCCACAACCCCCCTGGGCAGCCTGTTCCAGTACTCCATCACCCTCACTGAGAAGAAGTTTCTTCTCAAATTTAAGTGGAACCTCTTGTGTTCCAGCTTTGTCCCATTACTCCTTGTCCTATCATTGTTTGCCACCGAGAAGAGCCTGGCTTCATCCTCATGGCACTCACCTTTTATATATTTATAGACATTAATAAGGTCCCCCCTTAGCCTCCTCTTCTCCCAATTGAAGAGACCCAGCTCCCTCAGCTTTTCTTCATAAAGGAGATGCTCCACTCCCTTAATCATCTTTGTTGCCCTGCGCTGGACTCTCTCCAGCAGTTCCCTGTCCTTCTTGAACTGAGGGGCCCAGAACTGGACACAATACTCCAGATGGGGTCTCACCAGGGCGGAATAGAGGGGAAAGAGAACCTCTCTTGATCTACTAACCACCCCCCTTGTAATACACCCCAGGATGCCGTTGGCCTTCCTGGCCACAAGGGCACAGTGCTGGCTCATGGTCATCCTGTTGTCCACCAGGACCCCCAGGTCCAACTAGACTCCGCACCATTGACTACCACTCTCTGTCTTCTCCCCTTAAGCCAGTTTGCAATCCACCTCACTACTCTATTGTCCAGACCACACCTCCTTGACTTAGCAACTAGGATGCTATGGGAGACTGTGTCAAACGCTTTGTTGAAGTCAAGGTGGACCACATCCACCGCTCTGCCATCATCCATCCACCTTGTTACATTCTCATAAAAGGCTATGAGGTTGGTCAAGCATGACTTACCCTTGGTAAAGCCATGCTGACTGCCCCTAATAATCCTCTTATCCTTGATATGCCTTGAGATAGCACCAAGGACAAGCCGTTCCATTACTTTCCCAGGGATGGAGGTGAGGCTGACTGGTCTATAATTGCCCAGGTCCTCCTTCTTGCCCTTTTTGAAGACTGGAGTGACATTTGCTTTCCTCCAGTCCTCGGGCACCTTTCCCATTTCCCAAGAGTTGGCAAAGATGATGGAGAGTGGTCTAGAAATGACTTCAGCCAGCTCCCTCAGCACCCCACGAGTGCATCTCATCTTTGCCTGAGTGCTCATTCCTGCAGCCCTGCATCAGAGAGACTGTGGCAAGTCAGTTGGTTTGCAGGCAGCCGTCCAGACAGTTGTAAAAATGCCCAGTCGAAACCCAGCCCAGTGGTATCTCTCCTTGTCTGATGGCCTGTGCACAGGGGGATAAAGAGAACTAAGGTGGAGGCAGAGTTCAAGGTGTTTTGGTAGGTATCGGTCAGAGAAAAGTCATTGCTTTCAGTGAGAGTAATAAGGAAAGAGATTTGAAGCTTGCGTAGAGCTCTGTGACTGGAAGTGATCTATGTCGGTTGATGGTCAGCGCACAGCTCCTTATGAGCTTTCTTGAAATTCAGCCACTGCAAGAATCATGAAAATATTTCCAGAAAGCTGCTGTTCCTGTGTACACTATGGGTAAATATGGCATACTGGAACAGAGTGGAAGTCCAGAGATCATTCTTTTTTAAATTTTCACCTCCTAGAAACACACAGTATGTTTTTCCCACTTAAAAAATCCCTGATATTTCATGCATAGTGAGTACCACATTCCACCATAACAACAGCTACTTAATAATGATGGCATGTGAGCTCCCTGTGCACCCTGTGAATGTACTTTGGGATACTTCTTGATGAACATTGCTATGCAGACTTACTGACCTGCCACCAGTACAAGAAAAATGCAACTGAAAACTTCTCTGTGTTATTAGATGTGAATGAAATTGCCATAAATGTATGTGTGTTCTTATCAATTCTGATAGACCTGGGGCTTGTTCTGTCAGTGACGCAGTCATGAAGTTGGTTGAGTTATTACAGACGCAGTGCTCTCAACTGGAGAAAGTGCTGCGCATTTGTTTATTTATTTATTGTCAGGCATCCGTCAATGAGAATATTTTCCTGTCTTTCCTATATGAGATACTGTGATTGATTGCTTATAACAAGGTGCACACCCTAAGCCTTCTTTAATATTTTCTCTAATAAATTTTTTCATATAAGAGTGATGGTTTTGTCAAAAATATTGCTGAAAAAGGACATGGAGGCACTACATTTTCTTTATAGGATAAAGAATAAGCCTTGGGAAGCTTTTATAAATTCACTGGTAGTGCCTGGTTTGGAGCGTGGTATTTATATTAACTTTGGTTATTTTGTTGTAGTTTTTCCTCCTTTAAAACACTTTACAACAAACTAAAGCACATGTATACCCATATGAATACAGCTGTAAACTCTTTCAACCTGTTTTGAATCAGCCAGATGGGAACTGGCTCTTGTCTGGAAACCTCTGTAGTTGTAGTAATGCAGTGCCGTGCTTGAACTTGCATGCTCTGGCTGGCCCAACCTGGGATTTGGGAGGTATAGTCAGAAATCTTTATGAGACAATCATACATGATTTGCACTGCAGATTCCAAAGAGACATGTGTTTTCATCCTCTGTTTTTATGCACAGTTTGCAGATGCCGATCAGCTGAGGTTCTTCCTTACTCTTTACCCTTCTTTAGCTCCAGGGCAGAACCAGCTTGCAGAGAGAAATCCTCCAAGAAATCCTACAACAGCCAGGGCAACAGTGACCTCTTCTCCTCCCTCAGCCCACATGCTGAAGGCAGTAGGTCAGCCTAGTTTGGGATCCCAAACAGGCCCTGGTGGAGAAATAGTCTTTCAGTTGCAACACCACCACTAGTAGTAGATCTCATCTTTGTCCTGTGATGCAGTACACCTGTGTGTCCTGCAAGGAGTAAGACACAGAGGGTTTAACAGCTCATTAAACACAAGGCATGCAGGTCATCCTTCTTTGCTGTGACATTACCATGTTCTGTCTCTTGGAACAAGTTTGTGTCAGGCCAGCTTGGAGTATCAGCAGACCAATGACAAACCCTTGCTCAAGTTTACCTGCATCCTTCTCTACTTTCACAGCCCGTGTAGCTGAAAGAGCAGTGTGAAAGTGTGAGAATGATTTTAAATTGAGTCACATAAGCTAGTTTCCAAAACCCAGGTACTTGTGCAAGATACTTGTACATGTTTAGTTGTTTTCTGATTAAATACAACATAGCATCGTTTGCGGATTTATTTCTTTGTCTGGCAAGTTGAATAATAAATGTTGATGTCTGCCCATCAGCAGAACTGCAGAACTTTAGAGTGTTATATTATTCTGTGGCCTGATGATAGATTTTGACATAGCCCAATTTTTCTCCTCTCTCTTTTAAAGATCAAGGCATCTATTACACATATGTGTGGGAGAGGAAAAGACTTTCTGAGTCAACAATAGAAGTAAATAATCTTAGTACTGGATTATCATGACAATGAGTTTAGCCTCAAAAAGGAAGTAGGACAATATGCATACAGGGCAAATTTAATAACTTAAAATTAATTTCTTTTACCTATTCATCTCAGAGCATCCAGATGAGCAGGAAATTCAAGGCCTGGAGACTGCACAATATATTAGTAAATAATGGAATTTCACACTCTTCATAGGGGTGTTTGCAAGGTTAGGTCAGATAAAATGCCAGAACTGGAGGAGGCTATGCAAAACAATACTAAGACATGGTTTCACTAGGAATCAATTCAAAATAAGGAACCAAAAACTGCCATCTACAAATATTTTATTTTTTTAACACAGAGGCAGGAAGGAAAAGTCACTATCCTCCATGAGAAATGAGAACTGCCAATAAACATAGCAGGAGAGATTCAGCTTTTAGATATTGTTAAGATTCTGAAATAAAGTGATATGAGTATTAGAGGCTAGAGAGGTAGGCACTGATGCTTCAGTGTTGCAGTGTTGCTTTGGGTGACAGTGATGCTTGAATATAACACTGATTTGGCCTACCTAGATTACCCTGAGATATAAATTATTTTCTATGATGATATCAGCTGTTCCCAAAATTCCACAAAGGTCCTGAATTTGAATTCTAATCTGTTATACCCCAATGACTTTTTTTGGGTACGTGCCTTAGTATTTTCAGCTGCAGTTTTTTGTGATCTAAGACTCTCCTTCACTTGTGGAGGCAAGCTTCTCTGCTCAAATTTCTTCTACTACTTTGTTTGAACAGCTGATCTGTGATTGCCAAGCCTCTCTTTCTGAGATGTGCTGATCTTACAGTGGTGGGAATGCCAGGCATGTTGCTTCAGAAAGTTCTACAAATGAAGCAGCAGCTTGAAAGCAGCTCAGGGAGTCCTACTGTTGAGTAGCAGCAACAGAGAGAACAGCGTGAAGAAGTCAAGTGGACTGGAAATGGAAAGTAGAGTCACACTTGACAGTAGATGGTGTATTTCCTATTAAGAATCATTGGGTAACAAGTAACAAGGCTAATTGTGTGTGTTTCCATATTTAGTCAGCTTTTGCTACACCCAGTGAGTACTGACATTTACTCAGAGTTTGGAACGGGTTATGCACTTGTCCAAAAGGCAAACATCTGCATTGTTATTGGTAGATAAATGCCTTTTTCTTTGAACTTTATCAGCAGCTCCTTCTAGGCCTAAACCAGCTGCTGCACTTAGTATCCAGTCTGTTAGAGAACATGTGACAGGCATTGATACTCAGTTATTGTGAAATTAGCTGCATGACTTTAAGTAGTGTCATTCACTAAGCTCTGTCAATTGGTTGGGCTGTTACTTTATTGTATTACACAGCTTTGTTGATTTGTATTGACTATTTGAACCAGTCAGTTGTTATGTTATTTATATCTGAATACCATAAATATTATGTTATCCTTGTTGTCTTCTTTTTAAACAGAAGATGCAGGCTCTCAAATCTTCCTGCCGCATCAAATTGACATGGCTGCTCAGGTGGCTTCAGGGATGGCTTATCTGGAATCCCAGAACTATATTCACCGGGATTTGGCAGCCAGGAACGTTCTTGTTGGTGAACACAGTGTTTACAAAGTGGCAGACTTTGGACTTGCAAGAGTTTTTAAGGTGGGTTGTGAGAGGGTGAATTGGCTCTGACTCTGGGGAACAAGGTGGAAGGAGTCAACTAAAGGATAAACTGTAGCCTCTCAATTGCTGGGCTCAGGCAAAAGGCCTGCCTGGGGAGAAAAAGACCCCTAAATTGTTCACTTGCATCCTCTAGCTGCATTATTCCATGCAAGGTTAGAAGCTGGCCTGTGTCTTTGTGTCAGTCTGAAGATGACATCCCAGTGTCTTCTTCCCACTCAGCCACCAAGGAAGGAGCCTGGCAAGCAATGCCCTTCGCTGCACAACCTCTATCCGTAACACTAGTGTCTGCCACACAGAGAGAGATCAAAGAAACGAAGGCAAAATTATATTCCTGAGCCTGTTAGGGAAGGCATATAAAAATGGATAAACTGCTGTTCTCCGTGATGCTTGCAAGTCCGGGTAGTAATCATAAAAAGACCTAATTCCCCTCCACAACTAACAGCAGCGTTCATAAAGTGAGCTCTCAGAGCTTTAAATCTGATACAGTTTCAAGTTCTTTGCCATTGCAGTTTTTTTTTTTTCTCTAGCCCTTGAGGATGTGGAATGCCAAGTAACACTGAACAAGATCATCTTAGGAAAGAGCTGTGGTTTAGAAATGAGATTTCCTACCTTGGAATATGATTTGATCAGAGTTGGAAAGATTTGATTTGCCATATTTTATGGATGTCAGTATGTAATACATAATTTTTGAGGTCTTATTATTGGTTTATTGATTTATGTTCTTGCACCGAGAAGAAAAAACAGAGAGAAAAGCCCCCTGCTTCTTTTTTTTTTTTTTTGTTTTTTTTTTTTTTTTTTTTTTTTTGTTTTTGTTTTTTTCCATTTGAGCAGCAGAAATTGAAGTTCATAACAGAATTGGATTTATTACATACTGAAGTGTAGAATAATGGCTTGACAGTGGCATCAAGGGACTTTGAAAGTGCTTTTTGCTTAATTTTGAATCCTCTAGATATGTATACGTTCAGATTACATATTTTTTAACATGAAAATATATATTTTTAAATTAACAATGCTCACAATGGATATTTCTCCTAGGCCTCGCTAGAGACAGTAATAATTTACAGCTGTTGACATTTCTTGTTAAAACTGAACTTTACTAAAATACTCTGTCATAGTGTCATCTTGGCGGACTTTCCTAGGAATATTCAGTTTCCTAAGCCAAAGCACTAATATGGTCACATGCAAAAATCCCAAAGGGCTAGACGTGAAAAGTTAAATCTTTATTTCTGTATGTGTTAATTTGTGTAATGAAATAATGTATTGTTCCTAGAGATGAGTAATATGGCCAAGTTTCCAACTCTATCAGTATGTAGATACAAAACACTAACAAGCAGTCTTTTCAAAAGTAGAGGGCATTACACTTGGGAAAGCTACTTTATGTATTAAAAACAATCAAACAAACAAAATCTTGTATGCATTTGCCTGAATTTGCATGTGAAAAAAATGACCAAGGCTTCAATGTGATTTCTGTATACTAAATTATGTTTAGGAATTAAAGAGAGAATAATATTCACAAAGTTTAGATGTCTGTGCTGTAAAACTTTAAGGATACAATTGTACAGATCTGCAAGTAAATAATTTTCCTTTTTTTTATGTGTCTTTCATCTTGACTTTACATGAATTATTTGAACCTACTGTAAGATAACATGTTAATATGAGTCACTTGGAGTTTGTTCTTTGGTCCCCGAAACCTGCTTAAGTGATTGTTATCAAAGTCAATGGCCCTTCAACTCTGCAATAAATCACAGAAGAAAGGTTCCGAAATTCATTAGCTCTTGTCTTCTCTGTTTACTGAAGACCAGACGTGGAGCAATTTGGTCCTTAGCATCAGCATGACGCTTACACTGCCACTTCTGACAGACTTTTGAAATCTTGCATGCCGGGTCCAGAATTCACAGAAGCACATCATAATTAATCACAAGCCACTCCAGTGCTGTGTGTTCACTTGAAATGATAAATGCTTTAGAAAAGCCTCAGATGAACAGTAGCATTGCTCAGCTGTGATGCCCAATTCAACAATAGACTTCAGCAACCAGATGCTTTATACCACAAAAAGGCAACTGCTTGGCTAAAGGAGGATAAGATTAAGCATGTGCTTAGTTTAGTCAGGTGTTTAAGTGCTTCACTGAAGCAGATCTGAAATCAGGCTTGCTTCGTTTTACCCATGACAGGTAGAAAATGAAAATGTATATGAAGCTAAGCCTGAAACAAAACTCCCAGTGAAATGGACAGCCCCGGAGGCAATCCGCTACAACAAATTCAGCATTAAGTCTGATGTCTGGTCATTTGGAATACTGCTCTTTGAAATAATCACCTATGGGAAAATGCCGTATGCTGGTAAGTGCTTTTACCTAAAGAATGATGTCTAACGTTTTCTTGCTTAAGAATGACATGTAAATGAAAGTTGAATGCCTGTACTGCGGGCATTTTAAAGGGTTAAAACTGTAAATACAGCAAGAAGGCTGCTCAGATGAGGCCTGGTTAGTGGGTCAGACCTTCTGACTGCCCCAAACTCCCTTCACACTTTCTGTGATTCAAGCTTCCTCTCTCTGGACCCAGCCTGCATTGCATTGGCACCAAAGTGAAATGGCTATTTCCCTCCAGCATCAGTTCAAATATGCCAATTCTCAGAATGTGAAAAAGGGAAGGTTTTTCTGTCTTCCATCCCACCCTTTTTTGAGGATATCTCATGGAAGAACACATTGTTATGTGTGAAGTGCTGCAGAGGCACTTCAGGAAGAAGGTGTCTGAAAAATGAATCAGGGTGATTTTATCCCCTTCCCTCATATTTGACTGTTGCAGTGGAGACTCTCCATAAAGAGAAGGATCACAAGAATTAGAAATAAAATGTCACCAACCACAAAAGTAGATTTAATGTTATGAGAGCAGCTATTATTCCTAGCACTGTGAGAAATTCTCAAGGAACCATGGCTCCAATAACACAAGATATCAGTGAAATGATTGACTGTGACTCATTTTATGCTGGTGAGTTAGAACACAAGGGAAGGACTAAAGCAAAAAAAAGTTATGCTGCATTCGTACATGCCTGAAGGCTGGTATATTCACTATAAACTACATTTCACAGGGTCCCAGGCTGGTATTTCCTGTAAAAGTAAAAATTGATTTTGCTTTTCAATTCCCAACATCACCTCCTGTGAAACCATTTTGGAAAAAAAGAAAAAAAAAAAAGAAAAAAACCCCCTAAATCCTCAACTCTTTCTTATATAAACTATAAGTGTGTGCATATGCACACACATACATAAATAAACTATTCAATTATAAATGATACGTAACACCACTATTCTTGGTATTGTCTGAATATATGTTCAGTGTTATCCCTTTGCAACAATAAAGTTTTCCTGTAACTTTACAGTAGAAAATGTCTCTGTGCTTACTTGGTGATACTTTCAGGGGTTTGTCATCAGGAGAAGAGGTTATGTTGATCTATGCTGGCAGAGGAAACATCATTCACACATCTAGGGAAAAGATTATGCAAATCAAGATTTAGTTTAAAGAGTAGAAAACTCAAAGAGAGAGGGATAATAGTCTTAATATGCAAAGGCATAGCAAAGGTAGGAGAATGGTGACAGAACAGGCAGGATGCCATCAGGAGCAGCACTAGAGGAAATTTGAGACTGACATTAGGGAACACTTTCTAAATGTGAGGAAAATTCAGCAGTGGGACAGATTTTCTTGGGAGATTTTGGAGTCACTGAGACTAGAGGGTTTCAGGAACAGTTTAAGCAAAAGAGATGTCACAATAATTTTGGCAAACCTGGGTGGTGGAGGAAAAGCCTTGTATATGTCCCTCGTGGGGGAGCATTTCATTGCCTCATCTCAGTAAGAGACAGAGACATGCGGTGTCATTAAGCAGACCCTGAGCAGTCTGACAAACTCCTTTTGCCTTGCAGGTATGCCAGGACACCAGGTGATTCAGATGCTGGACAAGGGGTACAGACTTCCCCAGCCGGACACCTGCCCAGCTCAGCTATACCAGCTGATGCTGCAGTGCTGGAGCGCAGAGGCAAGCGGGCGACCCACCTTTGAAGACCTCTGTGGGCAGCTGGAGAGCTACTTCCAGACCGACTCCCCTTCCTATGCCCAGCCCATGGTGATATGAACCCCCGCAGGCAGGGGCTGAGGGACAGATGGTAGCCAAGGTGGCTGAACTCAGCACAGCCTCAGACTTGGAAGTTATTATGGGATGCTGCGAAATTCTGGTACAATTTCATCCCTGTGCTGATACTCAAAGACACTTGAAATTTTTGCTGCTGGCAAGTGTTTTGCAAGACTAACCATCAGGAAGCTGGAGGGGTGGGAGCTTCTAAAAAAAAAGTCTCTTATTTATTTTTTAAATAACATTGCAAGAATGAACAAATGAAATGAGTGTTGCTCAATAACCATTGTAGCATTTTGTCATTTCTTTATTGGATTGATTATTTGCTATTCCTCAGATTTTTCATTCTTACCAGGTTGTTCTCATGAAGGAATGTGATGGCTCTGCACAGCAGGATCTGTGCTTCCAGAGTCCTTTCATTGGAAAAAAAAAATAAAAATAATCTTTGTGACTGTGATGATTGCAGAATCCAGATTAGTTGCCTTATTTAGACTTGAAATACATGTACTTTTGCTATATCAGAAAATAAAACAGATGTCGATGGAAGAAAAGGAATTATTTTGTTTTGTGGATGCAAAGAGTGATCTATTTTAATTTGTCCACTGTTCCTCTTTTGCAAGAATAAGCACAATTGTTATTAGATTCTTGAAGCTGTTCTTAGTGTTGCTAAACAGTGCTACAGAACCAATGAGTTCATTGAAGTGTAAGGATTTGTTTTATAGTTCTTCATTTTAGGAATATTGGAGGAGAAGATACTTTAACATGAACTCAAACTGCCTTAGCATTTTAGAGTGACACCCTTTCCTATCCTGCTACCCAAATCACAGACCCTCTGGAACAGGACAATGCCCAGGGCAAGTCTAGGTATTTTGCAGAGGAACGAGCAAACGATGCTTCTGTCTTCTCCAGATGTAACTTCAGTGTAGAAGAGTTAAATAATTAATGATACATTTTATTTTGTTCCACGGGAAACGGAACCCAGGCATTTCTGCTTGCAGCCTTTGTTACAGATTTAAGATTTTTTTTTTTTTTGCAGTTTTTCTAATTAGCTATGATATTGGTTCTGCTAAAATCTGAGATCACTGTGACAGTTTTATGTTCTCAACTGTGAGGCTTAGAGTACAAAGTTTTAGTTATTTACTTATGATTCATCTGTTAATTATTTAACAACATAATCCAAGAATTAAGACCTGTACTGTGTTAACATAGTGTGAGCTCAGTATAAGTGTGCTACCATTTTCCTCTAATATCAGAAAAGGGTATAAATAAATGAAAAGATTCATCACTTTAAAGGCTGGGCAGCTTTCATTAAATCTTCTTCATTTTCTTTTCTTCTCTTCATACTTCAAATCCATTACTCTCAGTGCCTTGCTTCTAATTTTTCATTTCCTTTTCCCCTTCTCTACTTTGGAAGGCAACACACCTTGCTTTTCTTTTATACAGATCTCTTACGTATTCACTTTTCAAAATTCCTTATTTATTGTTTTTCTCTTGCTTCCATCTTACTACACTTAGGGTCTTTCTAGCATTCTGTCTCTGTTCACCTTCATTTTCTGTGCAGTGTTTCTCCCTACCAACCCTCTTTATACTAATTGCATTTGTAAAGCACAATACAATGATAATTAATTAGCTGTCATAGTATCCATGTGAATTTGGAAAGTAGTCGTCCACTCTGAAAGAAGAAGAGGTTAAATGGTTTTGCCAAACCCATCATGTTAAGGATTGGTATGCAAGGAACTGGGACGCTCACAGGCAAAGTCTCCTGCTGTCATCCGTCCATGTTAGTTTGGAGACTTGTGCTAGCTACTGGCTCATGGCCCCAGCAAGATGCTATTTAGGACCATCAAATCTCCATCAATCCATGCATCTCTCATGTGGCTCAGAGCTGTGTTTAACACAGTTGCGGGATAAGGTTAGCAAATCCCACAGAGTAGGTTTATGTAATAAGAGTAGGAATACTGTTATTTGGAAAGATCTCTGCATCAGACTTACAAACTTGAAATGCAAGCACTATTTCTAACATGATTTTTCAGACTTAAAACATTAAGAGTGTTACAAATAAAAGTTGAATTTGCCCAACTCAAAAAAAGTGTTGATAAAAGAAATACAATCTTAAAAATCACAGGTGTGTGAAGTTCACAGGAGATGAGTTTCTGGGAAAAAAAAAATTCAACAGCAGCGAAACCGCAAAGTTTTCAGAATTCCAGATTATACCAACTGGTCCAAGCTGCTCTCTGCTGGCCTCTGCCCTCAGGTGGAAGTCAGCAGGATCTTGTAGGACTCCACTGAAGTGAAACCAGTGATTCTGAAGAAAGTACACGTGTACAATTAGTGTCTTCCTAAACCAACATTTGGGGAACAGGAGGTCTGTTTGTCCAGCTAAGTTGAATACTTTGTCTCCTTAATTTCTCTTATAGTCAAAGGAGAGAGATGACCCTTAAAACAGTGAATCACTGCACCAAAATTGCATTTCTTCTCTGACGCGCCCCTGGCAGGCTTCTTTCTGTTTGTTGCTACAAAGTTATCCAGGCAAGATAAGAGTCTTTGCTCAGTGGCGTGTGTAATAACCCACATGTTGTAAACTGAAAATAGCTGTTTCAAGGTCCCTCTACCAAGTGTGGCCTCATAAACCACCTGTAGCTGGAAACAGCAGAAGCTGCAAGTGACCTGCACCCTGCTGAGCTGTGTGAGGAGCAGGCACCCACATGTGATGGCCTCCAGGAGACAGGGCCTGACAGCCTGGCCTGCTGCTGGCAAGCCCGTTCCCTTGCTGCTGCATCCTGCCGTTTTATCTCTAGTGCTTTCTCTTTGCGCACTTGCACGGATGCAGCCACTTAATGGAGCTTGGATCTGCCAGCTGCCCCTAGCATGTGCTGGCCCAGGGTGGGAGACAAGCAGCAGAACTGGCTGAAAGCAGGAAGTATATCAACTTTGATCTGTCTCATTATAGGCACTGCATCAAGGAAATTTCTTTTGTATTCATCTTTGAAGTAGATTGTGCATATTTGGCCTCCCCAAGGTGATGTACTATAGGTGAAGAGGTGCAGTCAGACTTTCGTCTTCCAAGCCTGAACACCATATCCACTCCATTGGTGTGTGTCCTGAGACCAGTGCACCCTCTTTGCTTAGCAGAAGTGGAAAAGAAGGAAAGGCAAGAAAGCAGGTATGTTATGGGGCAAGGGCCTTCATTTTTCTCTTGCAGTGAGTTCCTCTGAGAAAGCCTGGTGGCTGGTAGAGTCCCTTTGCCACTACCAATAATCCAGCTGAGGCCAAGCTTGGAAATCACAGATGCTGCTATGAGATGCAGTGGTTCATCTTTCTGGCTGAAATCCATGCACCTGCACTTGCTCCCGTGTTTTACCTGTCCATAAATTGCTGTAGTAACACTGAGATACTTCCACTCTAATACAAGCTCTACTTTTGGATCTCTTTTTCCCTGGGCTGGCAGGGGAACAAAGGAGAGAAAAATCAGCAATGCAACGGATCAGCAAAGCTCTGGAAATAAAGAGTAATATGGAAAATTAATAATTTGTTTTTAGCCCTTTCCATATTTTTTTCAATGAAATGGATCCATTACCAAGAAAGACTGGAGAAAGAAGGTGGAAAAGAGTAATAAACCTTTACAGAGTTCAATTCACTTAAGGGCAAAGCAACAGGCAAAACTATACTTTTATAAGTTTGATTCCATTTTATAATGATTTTATTTATATGACAGATAACAATTATAGTCAGAAGTCTTTGCTATGACTTGATTTAAATTAAACATCAAGGTTATCATTTCCAGTTATAGTGCATAGCGAGATGGGTTTAACTTATCTCATTGAGGCCTTTTATGTTCAAGGTTCTGCTGCAGCTATCTATTGCACTTGTTTTCACCTGATGGATCGTGGATGGAAAATAATGGATTCGATTATGAGAAACAGTAATAGATTTTTTTTGAACTGACATAAATTTCTATGTTTAGATAGAATAAAAGGATCAGGAAGAGATAAGTTGAATTTTCTACAATAGACCAGTCCTTGTGAAATTCAATTCACATAAATTGCACTGAGATGTCTTTTATGTAATGTTTTATTTATGTAACTCTGTTATTCTTTGAGAACTAAATCATTTTATGTAGTCTCACAAAAGAAAACTTTAAAATGTCCAACCAGAAAGAAAGAACCTCTATTTTTCTTAAACTCTCCATTCTTCAAGAAGCTATGGAACAATGCAATTGAACTGCGGGTATTAGGGAGACCCTAGTGTTTATTTTTTACTCCCATTGGAGAATCTTTGCTCACCTAATCTTCATTTAAGAACATATGCAGGGATACTAAATATGTGATTGGGTAACAGGGAACACTCTATCACTTGTACTGCTTTCCTTTTCTTGTCCATTGTGTCTCATACTTGCTCGCTGAATGACTCGACAACGAGCAGCAATTTTGTTCGTATGGATTTGTAACCTAGAGCATGCAAGGAACTGAATCAGCAGAGTGCATTATTTTATTGTGGTCTAAACTGAACAAACTTTCAGTGCGTAGAAATGGAGCACACAACTCATGCAAGTGATTGCTCCTTATGCCCTCTTAATGTGCTTTTGTTTCACTCTCTTAAAAAGTGATGTAGTACCATGTCCACTTGGTGCTCCCATGGTCATTACGAGTCACTGGTCAGCTATTTGTAGCATATGGATCTTGGGGCAGATAAAAATACTGCACTTAAGAGTTGTGCCACTGTGCTCAAAGAAATACAGATGTGTGGTATATTTTTTACGGAAAGCTGTGTGGCTTCCATTTTGTTCCAACTACATCTGGGCCAGATGTGTTATCCAGTGGGTGACAGACCCCTGCTTCTGCCACCTGTTCCAAAAGTTTGCCTAGAAGAACTCTGCGCATGCTTGAACAAAATACTGAACTGGGGTCTATGAAAAAGACTTCATTCTATCTGTGCTTACTGTTAGCATGTCCACGTAATTTATTTTTTCAGTCTCATGCTTCTCAAGAATGACTAATACAAAAGAAGAAAAAAAATCAATATGAGAAATGGCATGTATAAACAAACTGAGGAAAGCACTGGAAAGTACTTTGGCATTTTAATCTTCACAGCTACATTGTGCTGAAGAATTCAGTATTTCCTTATTTTGGTACAGAGAAAATTGAAACGTATATTTGAAGCATTCAGTATCTTAGAAATGAATCTAAGCCAATTCCTGGACCTATATATCAATAGAATTGAAAAACATGATATAAATTGTACCTTGGTTCCCACCACTATTTTCAGCAAAGTAAATTCTGCTAAAATCAGAAAGACATGTGAGAAGGCAGGTATGCAACAACTTCTTTCTTTCTTCCCACTCTCCCCAGGTTTTAAAAATATTATTACAGGAGGATTAGAACACTCACAGAGTAAAGAGACTTTTTTTATTAAGCTGAGAGATATAGTTTTTTGCTGTTCTTTTTCTAAAGCAAGGGAAAAAAAAAAGAAAGTTGAGCCTTGAAAATTATTCCCAAAACTACCCTTCAAAAGAAAAGATAAATATAGAAAGTGTTTATCATACTTGTACAATTGGTCAGGTATTTAGAAAAGACAATAGTAAAAGATTTGAGACCAAACAGAAAGTTGCTGCTGAATTTATGAAAAACACTCTTTGGATAAGCTGGTTGTGCAATTTACACTGCTAAAGAAAAGAAAAGCATACTGCACTGCATTCATTTTTCTAATTACTTTGATATAAATATCTGAGTATACTGATTGGATTTCCATGTTTTAATGTATTAGAGAATTCAAATATATATACAGCAATACCAATACAGTTTTATTTTTATTTTCTCTCTTTGTTGCTGTATAGTTTTATCTGTCTGTTTAGAACAATATATAACATTCTAAAGTTTTTGTTGTTGGTTATGTGTGGTTTTCAGTATTGTTTTTTCTCTCACTATTTTTAACTGCAAAAAATTTACTTGGATGTTTTTATACTATGATTAGTTTATTTACATTTGCAAACTGCAAAACTTGTTTGTATTCCTGAGTGCTCCATTACTCTGCCAAGTATTCAAAACAACGAAAAATAGAACACAATTCATTCAGTGTGGTTTGGGTGTCTTTTTTTTTTCCTATGAGGCAGCTGCTTATAAATGAATACCTGTCCACTCCATACCATCACAGGCACCTCAGTTCCACCTCTCTTTCAGAAACCAGAAGAATGAAAACTGAACTTGCATGTCCTGGAACTCCTTGGCTCTAGGTAACTTTGCATCAAAATCAAAAGTTTCAGAAATATATATTTCACTGTTCTCTTTACCTCACCTTCTAAATGTAGGCACTGGTTCTCTGAAGTCAGCAATGCCACATGAAGCCACACTCTTATTACAACACTTTGATAATAATTGTCTCTCCTCCTTTGGTTGTTCCACCATCAGTGTTGTCTGTCTCTTTAGCAAGCTGGCTCTCATCCATACTCTCGTCCCTGCCAGATACCAGATCAGTTCTGGAAAGAGAAGCATGCAGTAACAAGTTAGAAGCCTACAGGTCTCCTCTGATTTATTTAACTGTCGCTCTGCCACACATTCATACATTGAATTAAGATAATAAAATAGACTCCTATTGCAGCTGACAGGCTGCATTTGGAGTTAGTGAGAAATGACTCAATACAAATCTTTGGGACTCCTCAACTATGAATTAATAATATTACTATAGTCAGATTAATAAATGTACTGGAATTTGGAAGAAATGAGGTATGAGAGATACTACGTTACAAACTTCACAATGGCTTTCCCTGAAAGGGGAACACAGGCCTGTTTCTGTAGGAAGGGGTGGTAGGAAGGGAAATTCATTGATGGTAGGGCACAAGAGATTGTGATGGTTCCCTAAATTCCTGACATCAGCCCCTTAATATTGATCTGGCATTTTCGCATGAGATTAGAAAAAGAAAATGGACCAGGCTTTTGCTGGAGGAAAACTCAGCAATACAGGGCATGACTACAGTCTAAGGCAGGAGTGTCAAACTCACTTATGCCAGGGGCCACAGCAGCCTTGCGGTTGCCTTCCAAGGGCCGAATGTAATTTTAGGACTGTATAAATGTAGGAGTGAAGTCTGAAAATGTGTTTGACACCCCCAGTCTGAGATGCTAACAAAGTGTAAATCTGCAGCCATAGCTGGATCAGATGGCAGGCTGGTTTACTCTTTTTCTGCCTGTACTGTGACTACATGAAGGTCTGGCTCCCAGGCAATCTGCCTCAAAAAACAAACACATATCAGAGACCAAAACTGAGAGAAAATTTCATCACTGTAAGTTGCCTTTAAGAAAACCTCTGCCTTTGGTTACAATCCTGTAAAGCAAACAATGGTGACAATCTTCAAGTATCTGTTTTTAAGCTATAGATCTGTGTATGGGTACCCCAATCAGCTTCAGGCTGTCCAGCTGGAGAAGCTGCTGTCATCTGGCTACGGCCACTTGAAAAAAGCAGTTCCTAATTGGGATCATTCTGACTTTTGATGTGGATGAAACCTCTGATTTCTGAAATGCCACAAGTTCACATTGGAGCCTGCACGCAACTAAAACAATGTTCTTACCTCAGAAATTCTGCAGGGAAGGGGTTTGTTTCGGCAAGCTTTTGTACCCTGCTCAGCTCCTTTCCCATGATCTTTGAGAGATTTTGCAAGACCAGGTTGCAGTAGCAGAAGGCCCATTCCTAGTGCCACTGACTTTCTGTATTAGCAGAAAGTAGATGAAGGACTTGGGTAAGTTTACACAGTTTCTCAGGAAAGTATAGCTAAAAAGATGAGGAAGGAAGAAGAGAATTCAGCTAAATAAATGAATAGCTTTTTTTTGAATCAATTATTCATTTACATCTTTAGGTTTGTATCCATTTACATCTTTAGGTTTCATTTAATCCTTTCCACTTTGAAGTTTATTAAGCTTTTTTTGGCCTCACAGGAAAATCTATTCCTAACCAAAGCCATTACTAATGTCTAGAACATTCTAGCTAATTTTAATTTAGCTTGGCAAGGGTAACTTTTAGTGTCAGACTGATGGAATTAGCTGAAAGTTGGAATCATTCCTATGCCAAGATCTTTTCCCATTGTGCTTGTAGCTTTAGCTCTGTATAACCTCCTAATGCCACAGACTGTTATGTAGGGTCAGCAGTGGGATAAAACAGCTTCAGGCTGATCCAATAACTCTCCTCATCCTGGCACCACAGTGGTACATGATCCTATTATTGCATGTCCAAGTCCTGAAAACTCTTTCCGGCTCCACTTCAGGAGTTTGCAATGTAGCTATGATTTTCCTCTAATCAATTGTCATGCTAATAAAGGAAGTATATTTGCTAATCCCTGCCTCACAGAGTGATAAGAGATTTCACTATGCTTGTGGTTTCTGGAGGTCTGATAAGTGCTTATCACATCCTCTTGTAGATCCCAAAGCTCTAAAATAATTTCGTGAAATTTTAATATTCACCCTTGAGACAAAAGATGTGGCTCCAGCAATCAGTTATCATGTGAAATGATTCTGAAGGGCAGAGATAAAACATCCAGAGTATCAGAGAATAGCCATAATTTATTTCTTTAATTCTTCGTATTACTAAATGATGAGTTATAATGAGATATTACACAAGATTTATTAAGGCTGGATTTTGGAACTTTACTGAGGGAAACATACTTAAAGTTATAAATTGTTTATTACATTGGTCCTTCTTTAGCCTGATATGTGGAAAACTGTATTCTCAACAGTGAATTCTTAATGTACTTTACAGCAATATAATTTAAATCTAGTGCAAGTGTCAAATATTGATTTGGAGTTAACTCATGACTGATATCTAAATCATGATGGTGATGTTTCTTAAGGCTAAAAACATCTGACCCCTTATTTTATTATCTTTCATATTTTATGAGTAAAATTAAACTTCTGTCCTTCTAAAATTAAAATTTACAGTTGCACGCTTTCAGCATGAATACTTTTCTGTGCCTATGAAAGTAGTTAAGAAACCTTCTGGTACTTCAAATAGACTTTTTGAAACTAGGAAATAACAATTTTCCTTATGATATTTTGATGCATCAGACAAAGGTGTGATTTCAATCTGCATGGATATAAGAGGGCAAGATTTATGTTACAGAATGTCTCTGGTGTCACCAGCAAATAGTTGTAGAAAACTAAAATCTATTACCAGCCTCATGGAGAAAGCTGGAGAAATGTATCACAGAGTTAGTCTCTGCAGTTTTGTCATGTTTTGACCTCACTGTTAACAACCCCTGCACTATCTGGGAAAAATACATCAGCTTAGCTAGCATAAGTTTCAACAGCTGCAATGAAGATATACCCTCTGCACTTTTGAGAAATTGATAAGGAGAAGGCTAAATCATGTAGTTATCCAAGCTCAGTATTTTGGTTTCAAAAGAGAGAGATGAAAGTTTAATAAATAGTCTTCTGAACAGCACTTTGGGCAAGCTTTTAAAATGCCATTGTTTCATACCCATCACAGGTAACTCAGAGTTCCATACATTGCAGATGGTCAGCTGGATGCTTTTACCCTGTGTTACTGCAGATGAGCTGTTACTGGGTTCAGTTAGTAGATTAAGAATGGCCTGCACAAACTGCAGACTTACTTTTGATTTGCAGTGTAACACACTGAAAAATCTTTATGTGCCTTAACTGAATGAAGGTGACAAAAAGGCAGGCAAAGAAGGATAATGCCTACGGAAGTAAGGAGCTCTGGTCTAAAAACCAGCATTGCAGTCAAGAAGGTTTGACAGCTAAACATCTGGAGTTCTCCTCCAGATGTTTCCAAGACAATGAAGTAAAAATTCTGGATCTTCTTGTGACACCGTGTGAGTCCCGTAGGATTTAGATGTCATTTGACGATCTCAGCTAGAAAAAAATAATTCAAAGAAGCCCACCAAGCTCATTTTCAAATACACAAATTCCTTTGGCTGTTTGACTGCCTTTCCTTGTGTGGCATAGGAGATAGTACCAGTATAAACTTTACAAAAGTCTTTTTTGATGTTTTTGGAGGTCGGTACACTAGTCCCTGCAAAAAGCACAGTGGTGTACTCTGTGTGGCATTAGAAACAGCCTCCTCTGTCTCCCCACTTTGAACGACCAGGCGCTTTGGCATAGGGCAGATCTGGGGGGCACACCCACATCTCTAGTCACCTAATGGTTGACTTGAACTACTTTGGTTCTATCGTAACAAATAGGATGCTATGAAATAATAATAATAGGGTTTTCATACCTATATTTAGGAAGTGTGACTGAGAAGCTCTTTCTTCCAGAGTAGTTAGTCACAAACCCAAAACGCCAATGTCAAGATGGCTCATCCTCTGCTCATGCCGACGGCAGCCTTGCAGAAACACCTGGCAGCAGCAAAACAGTTCCTGACAGCTGAAGCATTTGCACCCAGGGTTGCACAGCAGGCACTAAGGGAAGAGGCAGGGGCAAACAACCACCCTGGGTGGGAGGCATGGTGCTGGGTGCAGGGCAGGTGGGGGCTGCCCTCAGGCACCAGCTGTATCTCCCTCCTGGCTGGAGGTGGCATGTGCTTCCTAGGGAGGGCTGGGAGCCGGATGAGGCTGCAGGTTCCCGATCAGTGGGCACTGCCAGGGGCTTTCCAGTCTGGCCCCCATCCCAGGGTCTCCCTCATCCCTTTTTTCTGCTCTGTGGTTCAGCTTAAAGAAAGGATACTCCAGCAGCCCTGTAGCCTTTGTAAGTTATTTTTTGGGGGGTGGGGGGGGGGATGGGGAGTGTATGGTTTTTGTATGTGCGGGCTTTTTATTGGATTTGTTTTTAAATTTGCTTCAGCAAATGCGTAAATGGTTAAAGTTACAGAATGGCTTGGGAGGCAATGTAAGACCCTGGGGGGAGCCCCCTTAATGGTCAAACTTCTTCCTTACCCCATATTTCACTAAAACATCCTTCAGTTATGATGCTAAGCACAATATTTACAAGCAGGTGTTTGCTCAACATGATTTTACCTTCTCTGATCCTTGTAGCTGTTATTGGAAAGCCCTGTCAGTCTTGAACTTGAGTTCAACCTTTAACATTTCTGAGATAAGAATTTCCTTTCCCATCTTTCCAGACAGGGGGAGGGGACGAAGGAGGACAAACTCTGGATGCAGAGGCAGATACTTGTTAGCATTTGCTTATTTGATTCCTTCTCCCTCTCCTTCATGGAAGCTACTGAAGCCCAGGAAAAAAGTAGAGCAGAAACACACTGGTATAAATTATTCAAGGTTGTTGTTGTTTCTACAAAGAAGCCAGGAGGAGTCTGCCCATAAAACATTAACGTGAAATTTTTGAGTTGTGATGGCTGGGTTGGGAGAAAAAAGCTTAAGAATGAGAATGTTGTTCTGAGGAAACAGAGATATTTTTAAAAAATGCGAACAAACCTGCTTTGTCACTGACTTTCACAGAGGTTTCCAGTGTTTATGAGTTTAGGACAAAGGGAGGTGGGGAGTAGAGGAGGGAATAGTAAAATCTTAGACGGTCTTGTCAATAGGTACAAAAGATCTGTTCAGTGTTGCTACAGGAAATGAGGGTCAGAGTCCAGCTGTGTTTAAATTTTCTTTGGTTAAAATTGAGGTGTGATCCACTTGCCCTACTTAAAATGTTGAAAACCAGTATTCCTTCTGATTGAAGATTTGGAATCTTAACTTAGTTGTGTTCTGCCTGATTTCCCTGGAGACTTCGAAGTACAAAAGGTGCAAAGATGATATAATTTTTTATTTAACTTCAGTAGATAGTAAAAATACAGGGATGCCAAATTCCCTCATCTGATAGAGCATTTTTTTCAATTAAGAAGTCCTAGAGCAATGTCAGATGCCCTCTATTTAATGACATCCCTGTATCTTAGAACTAAAATTGGGCAGACTGAAGAAGGGTTTCTAGGTGAATAAAACATCTCACAGGACTAGAGACAGCGAACTATGTTTTATGTTTTATGGAGCAACTATGTAGAATTTATGAATTTGTCACCATATTTTTTGACTTTGTACCTTTAGCTCAATGTTTCAAATCTTTGACTGCTATGACATAGCCCTATGGCCTTTCTCTTTTTCCCCATAGGTGATTCAAGTTTTCTTTTCCTAATGCATGGTTTTCTGCAAAAGCAAGGTCTGCTACCTCTATAGAAACTAGGGATAAAAGGGGTACTCACAAAAGGCTAGCCTACAGAATTAGATTTCCTTCTTCTCTTTTTCTTTCTATATATAATTTGTATATAGTACTATTTCATTTCCCAGTTGAATTTCTTTATTTATTTTTTTTTTCCCTCTTAGGTTGATTTTTTTTCTCCTCTTTGTCCTTCAGTGTATGATTTTCTTTTTTGTCTGCTCACTGTTCTTTTTTTCCCAGATATACAATGCCAATAATATTTTTAACAGATGAGTACATTTGAAATGATGCAAACTGATCCTGCCCACTTTTGCCCAGGCAGCACAGGAATATAAGACCATTGCATACTTACTCAAAGGTAAGAATCAGAACTATGCCTTCTACTGAGCTTTCATCAAATAGAGGCATCTAAAATGGAAATAGCCTATGTGGTATAGATCTGTTTAATCTCCCTCTCGTTATTGAATGCATGGCAGAAATGCCTGGATTAATGCTTTAAAAGAATCCCCAAAAAGGAGACTTTCAACTTCCAGGTCTGCTCACTGTGGGAAGAGGCAAATCTGTGGCACTGTCATTCCTGATAATGACAGTCAGGCATTCCCGTGCAGATAGATCCCTGTTCCCACTTACACAGGCCCATGACCTTGTTGGGGGTGGGGGTGTATTAATTCAAAAGAAACCAAGGGCTCTATCTACCAGCCTGTGTAACTCTGAGCAGAGGAATATTCTCTGGTGTTTACTGCTTGCATTTTTAACAGATTAAAAAAATACTATTCAGGGTATGTTTTTGTTTTCCACACAGTTTTGTTTCCTTCGTATCCTCCAAGGTACCAGCTTCTGCAGCCATCCACACATGCAGGTGACGGCTGAGAGCACCACTCAGCAGGTGACAATGGCATGAGGTAGCATTTGCTGTGCAGCTTTGTGCCAAAACTCTGCTGCCAGAGTGCTCCAACTGTTCACTCTCCATTTTTGTCTTGGCTCAAGGAACAGCCACCTCCTGCCACGTCTGCTACTACAGAGCAGGAACGAGATTCTCACCATTATCACAGTTCACCAGCCAACTCCTACTACTTCTACCACCTGCAGAACGGGCATGAGCAATCACATTTATTCAGTGTGCTTTCTTCCCACATGTTAACCCAGACGTGCCTTTGGCTTGCCAATCACTTGCTCCTGTGCCATTAGAATTGTACATGTAATGCTCCTCTGTCTTTTGAATAGAGGCAAGACTGACTAGGTCTCACCTGTACAGCAAAATGCTTGGCTTAACAAGCCAGAAAGCTTCATTCTCTGAATTAAAAATGCCAGGTCAAAATGCTAAGATAAAATCCCCTTCATGCACTAAGTTTGGCGTGATGCTTGGAGGTGGTGGGCTGAGCAACCATATGGGAAATCTGTGAGAGGCTTCAGGCTTTTCTTTCCCCAAGGACTGGATGCAAAAGAAAACGCAGCTCTAATGTGCTGAGTCTTTGGCATGAGTGAGCCAGGCAAAGCAGCGAATGATTGTTCACTCCCAGATGCTGGTTGATTGATGGGAACTGAATTGGTGATAACTCCGGAGGGAGATGTTTGCCCTGTCTTCCATCTGGAGCTGCTGTGTTATGACTCACGGAGATGGCGATTGAACAGGCTGGGCTGGCAGACCTTCCCAGGCAAGTCAGACTGGGGGCTGGGGAAACAAGCAAGTTATCCAGGGGTGCCTGGAGTGAAAGGAGTTTGATGTATCTAATGTTGATAGCTTTCATAAAAACACAAAGTGCTGGGAAATTGGAGAGGGTAAAAAGAAAACAGAGTGTCTCTCTGTCTTTAAGACATGGAAACAATTGCAGATGGCATCTTCCATTTCTCAAAACTGCTGCTTCCTCAGGGCCATATTCTGCCCTTGCATCTGCTTGATGCATTACTGTGAAGTGCTCTGATTTAGCATGCAAGGGGGTCTCAGCTGCCAGAGTTTAAATTACAGCCAGAGACTATCTTGTCTTTTCTTGAGCCCAGTGTCCTTCTGTGCCTGCGATTCACTGTAAGGTTCTGAACCAAATGTGTCATTGCAATGCCATGTGTAAGACAAATTGAGACACACTATTATCTAAACGTGAAATGGCCTTCATTAATGGGTATAAAGTAGTGTTTCTTCATCTGAAGCAGGTGTAATATTAATAACCTGCTTCATTTTTTGTAGCCCAGGGAAAACAAAGCTCTCAAGAAAATTCAGGAAAAATGAAAGTGTAGACATAAATTGTGCTATATGGTACAATAAAAAGAGATATCACATGCCAAGAATCATGATTGAGAGTGATATCTGGGGCAATTATGAATGTTGCAAAGTATTTGGAAAACACTACTCAAGTTCTCTGACTTTCTAAATATACTGAGAAATAAGTGTCTCCAAATGATGTAATATTGAAGAAAATACTAGTCAAGTTACCCAGAGCATGGCACTTCTATTCTTAAAAGACACTGAAGCTGGTCTATGTACAGAATTTCTATTGCAGTTCTGGGTAGAAAAATAGAGAAAAAAAATCTTTTAACTCTCTTCACAGAGACAAATCCCCACATGCACACTGCTGAGGATCCAGGGTGAGTTTATGACAGTTATTCAGTGGCTTCAGTTCTGAGCAAAATATCCACCCATATAAGCTTAAAAGAAAAAAATAATTTTGTTTTTGGTTATTTTAGCCAAAAAAAGGAGATTTGTGTTTTTTTTTTAATTACGATTTTATTTAGTTAGTTAGTTATTTATTTAGGTGGGGGGGTATCTGTTTTTACTCTTTAACCTACAAATGACTGAAAGAATAACAAATTTCACAAGGTTTTCTATGTTAAAGAAATTTCACTTCCTGTAGTGATTTCATTTACTGTTCAATAGGTTCAATACATACCTACATAACACTAGAAAAATAACCTTCCTTTTTAAAATTTTCTATAAATCTTTAATTATTTTTCTTTTTAATCAACCTTTCCTTTAAACTCTCATTTTACTGCCTATTATTTTTCTTTCTTTCACCTATAATTTAGAATATGGTTTAAATATGTAATTGTATGTACTCATTCAGACTAGACAAATACATGCAAGTTCACTCCTCTTGTATCTAATTTTCTTTGTAACATTTTGTATGTTACTTTTTTATGAAAAATGATATTTTCCTGAAAAAACTCTTGTATTATACATGATTTTCATTCCATAGAACAGCTGTTAAAAATAAAAAATAAGTGAAAGGCCATGTATTGCTGTCAGAGGAAGTGCTTAATTGAAAGCTCTTCTAATTGAAAGGTTTATAACCTTTGGTATCTATCCAAAAGTCCCACCTCTAAGCTCTTTTGCATTCAAAGTGAAGTGTCTAGCATACAGACAAGAAACATGCTGAGGGAAATGATTGCTGCACTTTTCTTGTCTCTTTCATGTTGTTGGAATTTCTCAACTGAGTGTGAAGCATTCTGTCCTTTATGGTGTCCTTGAATAAACATAAAATGACATTTTCTCATCTATGGTAGGCACAAGTTTGCTGAGCAGTTGTAGGAAAACCTAAAGAGTTTACTAGGCTTCTCGAGTTGAAGCTCTCTCAAGTGAATGCTTCCTCCTGTTGCAGCTACTGGGCTGCATAACCTGTAACACCAATAGAATTTTAAATATTTTAATTACTCTATGTTAACCTTTGAAGATATTTTCTGTATCATCTGAAGAAGCGATCTGTGTGATTTTTTAATGAATATACTTGGGTAAAGAGGATTTCTAAACACTGTTTTCCTTTATGGTCCTTCCATTCTGCTCCAAACAGTTAAGGTAGAAAAGCTATCACTATTGAAAAGACCATCTATGCAAAGCAATGTTTGTCCTTGTCCTTTGAAAAAAGAGAATGATTTTAGATGCTGTTTGTACCTAATGGTTAGGTAACAGAGCTGTTCAAAATTTCTTGACACACACACACACCAGTCTTAAATATATGTTACTAAGAAGAAGACACCAGAAAATGTCAGTTGTGATGTTTTTCTATTTTTTTAATTAATCTAATCAGTGGAATTTTAAAAATTTGCATCCAAATAAATATGTTGTCTTAAAATATCAATATGGTTTGTTAATGATACAGTGAAATACTGAGTCTAAATTCTCTTAATATGCTAAAATGTTTTCTTTCACTAAAAATAGAAACATATTTAAATTCTTTTTATGTTAACGATTTTGGAATTTGCTCTGAACAAAACAAGCACTTCAGCTTTTCATTTTAATTATAGGCCAACTGGAAAATCTTAAAATCTCTGTAGAAAGAGAATGGCATTTTCCCTTAAACAACTTAATTCACACAGCTAGTCTCTAAGAGATTTTCTGACTCCACTAAAGAAACTGGAACAGTGAAGAGAATCTTTTTAGATGCCTATATTCCAGACCACCTCTGGAATATGTCCAGTTCTGGGCCCCTCAGTTCAAGAAGGACAAGTAACTGCTGGAGAGAGTCCATACAGAGACACGAAGATGATGGAGTGGAGCATCTGCTTTATGAGGAAAGGCTGAGGGAGCTGGGTCTCTTTAGCCTGGAGGAGACTGGGGGGTGACCTCATTAATGTTTATAAATATGTAAAGGGTGAGTGACACGAACATGGAGCCAGGCTCTTCTCAGTGGCAACCAATGATAGGACAAGGGGCAGTGGATACAAACTGGAACACAGGAGGTTCCACTTACGTATTAGAAGAAACTACACAGTGAGGGTAATAGAGCACTGGAACAGGCTGCCCATGGAGGTTGTGGAGTTTCCTTCTCCGGAAACATTCAAAACGTGCCTGGATGCCTTCCTGTGTAACTTCATCTAGGTGTTCCTGCTCCAACAGGGGGATTGGACTAGATGATCTTTCGAGGTCCCTTCCAACCCTTAACATTCTGTGAATTCTGTAAAAATCACATTTTCGTATTATTGAAATCCCAGCATTGCATGATATTTAGGTCAAATGAATTATCTCTAAGCTATACAACCCCTAAACTATCAAATGTTAGATTACTTTAGGGCCATGAACAATCTCTGGGTTTATGGCATTCCAATGGTTTCTTTATATTTTTAAAAATTAATGCCATTAGAACTAGAATTAAAGGTTTAGAAATTGCTTAACAGAACTGGATACTTAACCTGAACATGTAGCAACAATAACAGATAAATTCCACATTGACTTGTAGTGGAAACCTGTTAAAACTTTCATTTAGAAAAAACAAACAAACAAACAAACAAAACTGAATGCAGTGTTTCATTTATCCCAAAATAAAATATGCCTTATTTGTCAACTTTTAAAGATTGTAAAAGAAAAATACTGAAATCAATGCTGAAATGAAGTATTGTGCTACATAAATAAGGAAAGGTATGATTTTTGACAGAAAGTGTGTAATCTATTGATTTTTACCATAATTTATTTTTTACTAAAACAACAACAACAACAAAATCAAACAATTAACTGAAATGGGAACACATTTACTAAATGTTGCTGAACATATCTTTGTATTTTCCTCCTCTTCAATCAGGAATACTTATAAACAAGCTAAAATATCACTTGGACTTAGTCACATCTTTAGTTACTCACCTAGTTACTCACCTACTCACCTAGTTTCGAAGGAGAATTCACTGTTTTTGAGTTGTTTGTAGTCATACTTTCAATGTATCATGTTGGAAACTAAAATTATTCTGTTCAGCCTCTATGAGTATTTTGACAACAATGCACCCAAAGAAATGAATTTGTTTCCTCTTCAGCTGTTTGGCTTCAAAGTACTGTGGGAACTTTTTCAAGTAGTTTTACAACTATATAGTTTTACAGTATAAAGTTGCACTTACAGTTTCGTTTAGGGTTTGTTATTAGATGTAGATCAAAGTGCATACACAAAATGGGATAAGAACTGTGGATTCTGTCATGGCACAGCTATCATTACCATGAACTAATTTGGCCTAGACTTGCTATTTAAAGGCCACAAAATTCATAAGAGGCAGAAAACCAAATCCTGGGCTCCCAGTACTTATACATAGACCATGTTCACCATTTCATTTCTGTAATACACAAGCTGTGATATTCGTGTTCTGGAACTGCCTGGTTAAGCCTTTATTGCTCTGAATGCCTTAATGACCTTTTATGTATGGATGTTAAGTGTTGCGCACCTCCAGAATCATCTAATGGAAAACAGTTTATGCAAGCACAGGCATGATGAAGGGCTCTCAGAGGACTGTACTGTGAAAGTGGAATGTAGTTTACTATTTTCATGCCTAGATAAAATGTGGCTGTTTCCTGTTTTCCTCTGTATTTTTTTTTCCCTTGGTAGGAGAGTTCTAATTTTATTTCAATTGTAAATGCAGATAAAATCTGTTCAGTAATAATAACAATAGAAAAATCACAGATTTGCATAGGTCTATTATTTAGCCACTCTTCAAAACACATTTTAAAAGGTAACTGTGGAAACAAAGAAGCCTGGGACAGACTCACTGTTTAATTAAGTCAGGCTGATACACCCTCCAAAAAAATTTACCCATTATGATGCATCAAGAAGCAAGGATGATTTTCATCTCTCACTCCTCTCAGACAGTTTTTTTCTTAAAAAGTTTCACTAGTTGCTCAATATGTACTTTTAGTTCTATAAAAAAAGGAAGAATTGTACCCGGTTACCAAAGACAAAAAAGAAGTCACAAATCTGTTCACAATCAAACTTCATTAAGAGGCTTAAGCACTTTTTTTTCCAAGATGCAACAAAACATAATTATTTAATATCCATTCAAATTATTTTAATGACGAGGTGAGAAGGGGAAAGTGTCCATACAAATGTTGAGAACCTGTGAAGTTGGCAAATCCTATAGGATACTAAAAGATTGGAGATCTTTAACTGTTCCTTACCTCTGCAGAAAGGTCGGAAATTACCCCAGGAAGAGACATGGCTGTGAGCGCAACACTTTTCTAAAGACATGACTAAACAATATATGACAGAAAATAATACTAACAAGGTGATCTGATTCTGAAAGAGATACACATACAGGTTCCTCACCTCAATGCAATGCCCCAATGTCCCAGGATCTATCAGGATTAGTATTTTTTAGCCCAAATGAGTGAGTGTGCCAATTGTCCTGTCATGTGAGAGATCAGAGGCTTCGACTTATTCATGACAGTTTGTGTACGCAGTGGACTCGGTGATCCTGATTGATCATGACAGGATTATTGTTGCCTGGTGAAACCCCAATCAGAAATGTTTTTCCTACAGATTACTGAGACTTTCCCTATTTTTCACAGCTACCTTCCCCTCAGTCCAAAACATAACTAAAACTGAAGTGATCAGGTCATCTAACTGGGTTGAAGATTCAATTTTTTCCAAAAGCGTAGAATGTGAAATCCCAGTTTTCCATACTTAATAAGAGTGCTTTGATTCACTGGTGACTATCTGCTGCATTTTCTTTCACTTTTTCATTCCCTTCTTCCGTTCCTCCCTCCCTTCAGTTTTGACCAGAATTACACAATGGAAAAAAACCCCTGTCCTATTGAGAACTAAATTAAAATTTGAATATTTCTATAATAAGTTTTTATTTCCAAGGCAGATATTTCCCAGTTTCCATGTGAATCAGCTCTCAGTTCAGTGTGATTTCTTTTCTTCCTTGCACACATCCATCTCCTCAAGACATTGAAACTTGTTTTTTTTTTCCCTCCCCTCATGGTCCTCCCACAGGTTTGTTGATTAGATGAAAACCATTCAACATTCTCTTTAAGTTTGGAAGCGATAACTGGCTGCTCCATTGCTATGTAGTTTATTTAGCAACCAAACCATTGTGTTGACTTAAGAATGACATCGTCGCTCTTTAGTGCAATGTTCAGATAATGGTCTTCTGAGACAGTCTTGTTGCCAAAACATAGAATATTCTGGAGTCTCTCACCTCCCAGATACAACCAGTTGTAGAGTTTAGGTGGTAGCTTATACCATCTGAAATGAGTAATGCCGCTTGCTGTGAGCCAGCCTTGGAAACTGTATTGTCAGAAGCAGGAATACATGTTATGGGATCATAATGGATTCTAATAGATTTATATAAAATTTATATAAAGTAAAATTCTATTATGCCTACTTATGTATTCTCTTGTACTTATGTTAAGCAGTGACAAACTAATTACTGACACTGAAATCACTTAGTGCTCCAATTTCTCCATATTCTATAGTTAATGCTTTCATTTCCACATGCAAATCACAGGATACCTGTAGGCCTGGCTCAAGGCCAGGTAAGAGGCTTTACCTCCCTCTTCTCTAATTCTTGCTGTACTTCACTGTGCTACTTGGTGAATATATTATTAGGAGGTTATGTTGAAAGGGGATAAAAATGATGCACCCTCTTCATTAACATTTATAGAAAGCTTCAGATCCAGCTTTTTATTTGCCATGCCTGTATTATTCTGAAAGGTAGCATGCCATGGAAAAGCAATACTCACCTGGTACAAAAATATAGCTATGCACAAATGAAATAAGTAATTTTCATGAGTAATGCCACATTATATGGATAATTATTTTTAATATTTTCAGAGGAAGTTTATTTGGTTTGATTGGACTGGAAATGTTGGGTGAGGAAAGTTAACCTGATAAGATGTGAATGCAGTGAGTATTTTGTCATTGACATATCCCTGGCTGAAACAAAACCAGACATTTTCAGAAGAAAAATGTAAATAGCAATCCCCTTGGTGAGTCATCTGCAATAATAATAGCATTATTACTTGAGATTAAATATTTCCCCTCACTTGAGAACTTAAAGGTCTTCATAATGAGTAAATCTCATTATCTTCTCAGTGCAAATGAAGAAATGGGAGCACAACAGAGTGAGTGAATTTTTTGAAGACCACCTGATACTTTTCTGGTAGAAGTGTGAATCAAGCCCCTATGTGTATATACTCCAAACTTTGATGTAGATTTCAGCTCACCTGTCTTTAGACAACTACAACCTCCATGTCTGCGCATTTGCAGTTCCTTTTGTAGTTATTGGAGAGAAATGGGAAGGAAGTTTTAGTCTGTACTTTGTGTGATGTAGTTTGGTTGGTTGTCTCAGAATAGGATCGATCACTCCCTAAAGATGTGTTCTTTCCTGTGACTACAAAGAAAGCCTGGTGGGACTAACCTGGATGTATACATCTACATCTCTTGACATCTGCATTTATTTAGATGACTCCCACGCTTAATTGGTTGCATCTGCACATTAACTACTAACTATGCTGCCTGTAGGATGTTATGTTAACCGTGTTACATCAAGCAGAAATGGCAGCTAATATACCTTCTGAACAACATTTCCCAAGTACCATAATTGCTTCCTGTACTTTCTTTTTCATCAAAGTACAGTACATTGTGCTGAAGGAGGTCTTATGAAAAGAATCAGTGATTCTACATTTTGCATACAAATCTGCAAAAAATATTCATTAATTTATGTTTTTTAATTGAGTACATGTTATTTTAATAACACTATTTATTATTTACATTATTCAGATTATTTATTGGGTAGCATTGTAATAGGGCATGTGGAGATTTCCTTATAAAACTTCCAAATTGCTATAATGACCTGCACAAATATACCTTGAAATTAAATTCTCATGTCACAAAGTCCTAACTGCAGGTAAATCGAGGCAGAAAATTATGTGACTTGCACAAAACAATAGCAAAGTAATGAAGAAGAACTAGGGTTGGGCTTGATGCTGAATCTAGTGGCCATGTTTCAATCTGTTAACTACTGTCACTATTATTCTAAAATACTGGTGGGTTTAAAAAATGCTTGTTCAGCTTTGGCAACATAAAACACAACAAAAGACAGTCTGTTTACTGTGGCTGATCTTCTTATCATAAAGAACAGGTGTGCCTTTTTATTCATAGCCAGACAGTGCAGGTGTAGTCATCAGAGGCATTGCAGAGTCTTTTGTAACTCAAAGTGTTTGTTTTAAAGCAGACATGTTTTCATTTCTATGCTGAGAAATGTGAAAAATCTGAGCAAAGTTTTCCCCCTTGCAGTGTTATCTGGAGGACACATGATGGAGCCAGCAAGTTCACAAATATTAATTTCTTTCTTCAGAGGGTCTGCAGTGAAAAACGGATAACTCATGCTGGCTTCTCTGAAATGTGTCCAGGGACAGAGGGGTCAATGTGCTTTTTCACCAATGGCCATTGAAGAATCTCCACAAGCTCACACTGCCAAACACAAGCAACTCACATCTGAAGAGTATCAGAGTCTAATGTTTTAGTACATTTCTTTGGTAAAGATACCTACACTGAAGAAAGTGACTGCATTCTTAAGACATTGGGCCAGAAGATCTTGCCTTGCAAGATCCCAGCCCTTCTCTGGTTCCTCCATTATTCTCACTTTGTGGAGATCCAGCTTCAAGGAAGACGGATTTGAGCCTATGTCCTCGAAGTATAGGCTTATCTTATGTTTCTAAGCTTTGAAATACCTTCTTCATGAGGTTATCATGGGGAGAATTTGAAGGAGATGTAATGATACTGGGTAAACTCAGGGTTGTCAAAGGAGGAACAAAAACTGGGATTGTTCGTCTATGAGTTTATAATAGTTAGAAAGTCCTGGAGAAGACAAGAAACTTTTCTCCCCTCCTTCTCTGGACCTTGGGCTTCTTCAGTTGCTTGCAGCAACCTGAATAGCAGATGCAGAAGCAAACAAGCTGGGGACTGAAACAGATCTTTATCCCTTGCCTCTACTCCTCTCGTGCTTATGGATAAGCTATTGACTTACACACTTAGTACAAGTGGTTAAGCACTGCTGCGTTTGCTTGGGTCAGTTCTCACTTTTTCACAAACTCGAGTGTAACTTCCCTTTCAAGTTTACACTGCAGTGAAACCATAATAGCATTCTGTATTGGCCATGAAATAGCAAAATAAAGTTTGAAACAGAATTAACAAAAAAAAACCCAAAAAACAACTCTTGCTAATCTATAGAATAAAACTTGCACTCTCCCATTCCCAAGGTCTGTCTGGATATATTCAGACTCAGTTTTGAATTTCCACACTAAAAAATTATCTTTTTTTTAATTTTATTTTTTTCTGTCCAGAATGCCTTTTCAGGTGTAAGATGCTTAAGAGAAACTGAACTGGTTCCTTTTATTTCTACTGCTCCATAAACCAAATTTTGTCATAGGGACAAATTCTAGTGTAACCGGTAAGATAAATTCATTCTAGTCCTGCTGTAATTACCTACAGTGGATGATCTAAACCACTCAGAAATTGAAGATTCAAAGCCCTTTGGAACGAATTGGGAAGACAATGGTGTTCTCTCATTTATATTCTTAAAGTTAAGAACATATATTTTTCTTTGTGTGTGTGTGTGTATGTAACAACTATTCTTGATAAGATGAATATACAAAGAGTGTTTCAAGCAAAGATAGCAAAAGGCACTGCATGTATAGATAGCACTGAGGTGTCTGCAGTGGGGGACATTCTTAGTTAAGAATCATGTGGAAAGTGCAAGTATCCTGAAGAACATAGAATAAGTTATAAGATAATTTCTCCTGCAGCCCTAGTACTTCATTGTTCAGCCTAGAAAACCTATAAGCATGATGTTAGTGCATGACTGCTAACCCGGGCACTTTCTCTCCCAGTTGAACCGCCACCAGGTTTGTTTCTCAAGAGAGTCAGGGCACAAACACAGAAAGGGGACCCTCTTCCATCAGAACCTTGAAACTGCAAAGAGACAGTTTAGATGCATAGTGGTTCATTAACAGAATCTGGAGCTGGGGGATACTCCTCTGGCTAAAGAGAAATAAACCAGAACACATCTGAGTCTCTTAATCGTGCTCCACATAGAGCTGGTACTCCACAGATTCCCTCCGAACGGTGAATTGAATAAGCACAGCACTGAACCTGAGTAAGTGGTCACTATTTACAGGGTCTGAGCTAATACTGCTGTGAGCATGTCACTCTGCTGAGCTCTGTTGGAAGATCAACACTGTCAGAGCTAGCTGAGGGACCAGGAGAAAGATGTTGCTTTTGAATTATTCACCCAAGCTTTAATTGCTGGAGGTGAGGATGATATTGTGACTTGAGTCAATACAGGGAGATTCATTGCAGCTATTAAAGGTATCTTAAGATATGTACAGTTGTGTGATAACTGAGCTGAAAAGTTTGCAATAAAATGAACAATAGCAAGAAGTTAGAACAAAATGATCAGACCTAACAAATTTTGCAACTAAAGGGCATTTATGAAGAAGAGTTTTCAAGAGAGCCACTGCTATATCATTAAATCCTTTTCCCCAAGAAAACTCCACAGCAGTGTGGTTATCAAAGCAGGACTTTACTATCAAGGTATATCTCTGAGATCAATGATGTGAACAGAGTAGTTCTCTTGATCACTTTTTTTTTTTTTTGTTTCATCAGTTGAAAGTACAGCAAAATCAAAACAAAAAAAAATACAAAAAAAATTTGTTATGTTTAGCAACATGAGAACTCAGCTGATCAATTAATAGATTCAGTTTTTGAGGGAAAGGAGTGATTGAGATGATAGTGCAGTGATACTGCAAAAGCAAAGTTTAGCACTGCACTATTGAATAAGTTTAATTAACAAGTTCTGTTAACTTCCTCGTTCTTACACTATGACAGACTGAGATTATGAGAAATTATACATTTCTATTGCATAGCAAGGTTCAGAATTCAAATGTCTGTTTTTCCAAGATGAAATTCCCCCTGGTGAAATTCATCATCAGAGTCAGCAGGCAATGATGTGTTATCTGAAAAAAAATTAAAACCTATAATAAGGAAACTATGCCCTTCACAAGCAGCAGAGTATCAAAGCAGATCAAAATATAGCATGAGCATAATAGTACTTCTATTTGGGAAAAATAGAATTATGTCCTTTTATGCACATTCCTCAATTTAAACTCCCACTCATAGTGAGACTGAGTTGGCATTCTTGCATGAATGTCAGTCTTCAAACACAGAAGGATCAAATCCAATGATACTTGCTATCAGAAGATGCCAAAGACCAGATACTCACATTTATTTGTCCACTTATTTCCGATTAAACTGTATGTGAACCTTCCAAGTCAGAGAACTTGATCTAGCAAATCAAAAGCTTATATCATTAGAGAGCTCATATCATTAGAGAGCTGTGTATTCTGCAATGGTAGTAATTTTCTGCGATTTAAGAATTTAGTGACAGAGATTGGAGGACAGAGCAAAAATAATAGATAAACCATGGCTGATAAAGAAAGACAGGAGTGTCTGGGATGGTTTAGTAAAGAGAGGAAAAGACAGAAGGATATGTGAAAGACAGCTGTGACATGGCAGACAATAACCTCTCCCTTGACTCATGTTTGTAGGATAAAGAGGGTTTTCCTACAGCAGTGGAGACACTGAGAAAAAGATATTCTCATGGCTAAGAACAGGAGCAGAGTGCTGAGAAGTGGAGTTCACATTTATGAATGGATGCTTTTGAAAACAGACTGGACAAGCTTTTCTGAGAAATCGGTACATCCGATCCCACCTTTGGGTAGGGGGTAAATCAAACAACCTTTGGATGTTTCTTTCTAGTCTTGCTGTCTATAATTGCAATGATTTATGAGGCATAGAGCAGGCCAGGTCCTACATTTGTGCAAATTTGCATAGCTGAGAAGCTGGCTTATTGTGTGCCTAATTCCTTACTGGCCATTAATTTGTAGTTAATTATCCGACTGTTCTAACATGTTAAAGTGATTTGCTATATAGCATGGTCTGCATATCCGTTCTGAACAGCATTAGTGGTGTGCTTGCAATCTCCTTCCTACTTATTTTCATTGTACTTCAATATGATGTAGAATTTGTCAGGCTGGGCTTAACTTTAGTCTTTGTGTGTATGTATGTGTGTCTGCTATAAAGAAAGGATTTACCTAAGGTCAGCAGTTATTCTGTTATACTGTTTAAGAGGGGAAGAATATAATTGCTGGTTTTAATTTCTTTACCTTAATTAACTTCTCTAACAAAAGATTATATTTAAAAGAATGGATTTTTTTTCAAGCCCTTAATAACTAGAATAACCCCTTTTGGTGTGATGACAAAAATATTGTTGAAGTAGCAGAATTTTTAATGTCCAAAGTGTGCTTTTTTGACACACACTGTAGCTCTGTTGTTTTCCATAATACTTTTGAATATGGGCAGCATTCCATATTTTACAGTGTTGAGGAACCTTTGCCTGAACATTAGCATTAGAATTTGTTCTTTCAGGCTTCTACTACATTGCTGTTCTGCAAGGATGTAAGCAGGATTACTACATAATTTGTAGTATCCTTAAAATGTATGTCTCAGCAGTTATAACACTGTCAATGAGTGATAAAATCCCAGCAGAGGTTGGTGTAAATGGAAGAACTGGGGCGATTCAGATTGGACCCCAGAAGGAATGAAAGTTAATAGTTCAGTCCGCACTGAAGTGGGTTTGAAGGATCTCTTGTCCTTTTATTTGACTGCAGATTTTATTCTAGTTTTGGTACACCAATCCAATGCTACAGAATTCTCTGTATAATACTAAAGTAGTACAATTATCCAGTCCAGTGTTTCAGCTAATAAGGTTTTTGTCAGAGAGTTTTTAAGAGAATATGGAGGGCTTTCTTCATCTTAACTTTCGGTACTTAGAAGTTAAAGTCTATTCCAAATTAGGTGCCAGAGATTGATAACCCAGAGAAAGGAGTTAGATCTCTGAACACTGATTACTGAGGCATCCTGGACACCTATCTTAGGTTTGGCTTGTAATTTAGAGCTACCTGCAGTTGCACGGGATAAATCCAGAAGTCAAGGCAGAAATGTAGCACACTCGTAGGACCAAGTCTTATCCCCAAATCCTACTAAATATACTCACTATCTTCCCTGGGGCTTAAATATAAGAACATATTTCAGGGAAAAGGCATAGATGACATTATATCGCTTGAACTTGAAGATAGCAAGAAGTGGTTCACAAGCATCCCTAAATTTAAAAAAAATATATATATTGTAATAATGGCAGATTCTTCTTTACAATACTAATACAATTACAACTCTCTGCTGTTTTAAGGGCTAGGGGAGGATAATCCGTGTTCCTTTTCCAGGGAACCAACAAGAAATCCTGTATGCATATGATTTTAGATAATTTTAAGACATTCTCCTAACACCACCATTAGATAAAGCCAGCTGCAGCTTCTTGTGGGAGCAAATGGTAGGGTTCACATACTGGAAGAGAATGGAAGATGGATGTAAGATGGGGCAGTAACACTTGACTCAGAAGGGGAGTGGGAAGAGAAGTGATATATTAAATACTCTAAGCAGGCATTTCTCGTGGCACAATTATTTTGTGTGATATGGGGTGGTAGCAGTGTGGCAAGCATGTGACAGAAGTATTATTAATACCTTGGAAAGGTATTTTCTCTTTGTCATTACAAAGAGAGTCAGCATTCATCAGGGTGAGGCAGAACTGTGTCATGGGTAGGAATTGCTGAAAAGTGGAGGTAGAATGTGAGAACAAAATGCCTTTTCTCAGTACAGTTCTGAAATCCTCATCTTTTGGATGCTTTGGAGTGCTCTGTGTGTTATGGTTATGAGTGTTCTCTGTGTGGATGCAGAAGAAAGCAATTATCTTTCAGGGTCAAACAAGCCTTTCCTCTAGTCAACAAGATGAAGCATGCAGTCTTCCTTACGTTATCAATATCCATGCAGCATAATGCAAGTGTAGTGCAGGGAAAGATATACCAGAACTCTGAAATACGAGGGTGTTGTGCCCTTGTCCTATGTCTCTAAAACTGGCCTAAAATGCATAAAAGACTTGTAATGTGATTTTTCAAGGTCAGAATACAATCGAAGAATAATTTCAAACCTCCCCAGCAAATACTAGATCAGAATATCTAATCAGTACTCTTGACTTTCCTGCTTGAGGGCTGTGTTGATGTTTAGGATGTCACAGATGACTTGTGTTGAAGTAGATCAAGCTGTAGATGGTTTTGTACACTCCACCACCATGGCCTTTCTGATATAACTGTTGCTTCACAGGTTCTGTTCATATCTGGTATTAGGTGTCTTCCAAAAACTTGATCGTTTCTGGACTGAGTTTAGATCTAGAAATAGGACTGCTGCAATCAGTCCCCTTTGTTTCATAAGGTTGTGAAAGTGGCTTTTTATCTATGGATATTTGCAGCCTGCTGCAGCTGTGGGTGTGCAGTTGTCAAGATACAACAGGCCAAGATGTGATTTCCCACAACTATGCCACTTTTCCAGAATACAGATTAGTGTGCTTAGGACAAGGCACTTGGCTAGTGTTTGCATTTAAGAGATTAAGTGATCAGATTACTACATGGCTATCTGCACAGCACCATGTGGTTCATGTGAACTATCATTTTGCTTATTTCTCTTACTCCATCTCATATCTTTCCCCTGTGTTGCTAATATTGCTAGGGTAAGCCTGCTTGGTGCATCAACAACAGGGTGTACAACAGGGTGCAGTGGACCCCTTATACAATGAAGGATGTTCAAAGTATGGCATGATATAGGTGAGCCCAGATATATGTAATCTCCAGAAGGGCTTAAATGCCTGTTTTGCTTTAAAGAAGAATGTGTTCGACTCCTATTGTCTTCAAACAAATTAGACAGGTGCTTAAACACTTTGTGTAATGAAAACGTTAAGCTCTTTCTTACCACATATAAAATGTGAGTTCAAAAATGAATCTACTAAGATTACCCTTAGCTCAGTATTTAATGTCCTTCCTTGTCACGTCTTTTCACTGCACTGTTGGATTATTTATTTGAGCATCAGTGAAGACATTTTAATTATGTCTTTCCTGTGCTTAAGCACATTTTATTTTAACCATGAACACCTGTTTAGAGGTACTTTATGAAAAACAAAATTAATATTTACTCTAGTTTTGGCATGTTTTTATTTATATCATGCATGCTTTCATGAGAGATTTAATATAATTTATTGGAAATATTGCTAAACTATTCCCTTGAAAAAATAAAGATCAGATAATAGTGTAAGGCTCATGCCCATTTTTTTGGTAATTCTCATTTTTGCACATAGAGATCACTTAACATTCTCTCTACCGATACTTTCGTTTTCTATATTTTATGGATCACATCTTATTATAATACCTGTACTGGCCAAAAGAAGGATGTAATATTTCTTATCTAGATGTCCAGTTTTATTTGGAAAGGAAAAGATGTTGTTACTTACTTGAATTATCTGTGGAAAACTTATTGTTGTAGAAATGCAAGCAATTAAAATGGTTAATATTCATATCCTGACATAAGAACATCAGACTAATTCTTTGCTTACATGTAAGAGAGATAATGCCATATTTTGCTGTCAATAAAACTAATGCAATATGAGTGAACCTGTGTTGTTATTAAATATTATAATTTTTTATGCATTTTTGGTTGATGATAAAATAAAGATTGATTTTATTGAAATTATTTGCTTTTTCCACTGGATAAAGTATTGGTTGTACCATATTTGCTTAATTATAAAACAGAGGAAAGAGTTATTATTAGCATAATCTTTATTTAAACTTGATATTTTTAATTATTGTAACTGCCTTTGTCTTTAGGATGTGCAATATAAGCTGCAATTCATGACACTGAGACATCCCAATTTCTTAGGCATCTCTGAAAATGTTGTAAATAAATAATAATAATGAAAGCTTCATCAACACCACGTAATAAATTTCATTGTGAGAAAAAAGGAAAACCATTTGAGCTGTTGCATTTTAAACACCAGAACAGCTAACCTTAAAAAGTATGGTAAGACAACTAGACCATTCCTTGGTAAATAAGCTTTTTAAAGGCAGCTATATTCAACTGTCCTTGGACTGGAAAAATGATGAAGTCTACTTCAAGCCTGGATGGAACACATTCAGAACCTAGGCACTGGTGACCGAGGCCTGAAGCGACCTCTGCTGTAACGTCCACTGACATAGATAACTCACCACATGCATGATTTTCAGTGTTTGTACATATAGGAAGTTTCAGTCCTCCTCTGTGATGTGATTGGGCTCCAGTGTTTACAGATGGGCAACCCCGCCAAGTGTTTTATGCCATGTTGATAGTATCACAAGTGAATAAGAATACTTACCTCCATCAGTTCTTTTTCTTCTTTCCATTCCTAACAAAGAACCAAAACTAGCATATGTTTATGTAACTGGATAAGATGTTATCCATTCAAAAAACATAAGCATGATTTTAGAGAAGTCAATGCAAAAGTCCTGCATCCTTTCCTGTTTGTGACCAAAAGTGGTTGTTCACAGAATCACAGAATGATTGAGGCTGGGAGGTCATCTGGTCCAATCCCCCTACTCAAGTATGGCCAGCTAGAGGTGGTTGGTCGGGAATATGACCAGACAGCTTCTGAATGTCTTCCGGGAGGGCCATAACCTCTCTGGTCAACCTGTGCCAATGCCTAGTCACCCTCACAATAAAAAAGTGTATCCTGGTGTTCAGATGGAACCTCCTTTGTTTCAGTGTGTGCCCATTACCTCTGATCCTATCACTGGGCACCACTGAAAAGGGCCTGGCTCCATCTTCTTTGCACCCTCCCTTCAGGTATTTATATATATATATAAATATATAAATATATATATATATATATATATATAGATAGCATTCCCCTGAGCCTCGTCTTCTCCAGGCTGAACAGTTCTATCTTTTTCAGCCTTTCCTAGTATGTGAAGTGCTTCAGTCCCTTCATAATCTTAATGGCCCTTTGCTAGACTCTCTCCAGTAGCTCTGTATCTCTCTTGTACTGGGGACCCCAGAAGTGGAACCAACACTCCAGCACCACTCGAATCAGTGCCACACCAGCACTGAATAGAGGGGAAGGATCATCTCCCTTGACCTGCTGGCAATACTTTGTCTGATGCAACCCAGGATCCTATTATCTCTTTTTGCAGCAAGGACACTTTGCTGGTTCATGGTCAGCTTGGTGTCTACTAGGATCCCCAGGTTCTTTTCTGCCAAACTGCTTTCCAGCAGGGTGATTCCCTGCGTATACTGGTCCCTGAGACTTTGTACTTCTCCTTGTTGAAATGCATGAAGCTCCTGTTGGCCCATTTCTTCAGCCTGTAAGGTCCCTCTGGATGGCAGCATGACCATCTGGCACATCAGCTGCTTCTCCCAGTTTTGTATCATCATCAGACTTGCTGAGAGTATACTTTAGCCCATCATCCAGACCACTAATAAAGATACTGGATGGTACTGAGTGCAATATTGACACCTGGGGTGTGCAGCTTGTAATTAGCCTCCAACTAGAGATGAAGCTGACTGGCCTGTAGTTCCCTGGGACCTCCTTCTTGCCCTTCTTGAAGACAGGAGTGACATTTGCTTTCCTCCAGTCTTCAGGCACCTCTCCCAATAGCCACAATCGATCAAAGGTTATCCAGAGTGGCTTCACATTGACTTCAGCCAGCTGCCTCAACACTCCTTAGTGCATTCTATCAGGGTCTCTTAAAAGAAATTATATTATCTACATATCTATCTGTCTATCATCTCCTTTTAGTAGTAAAAGCAAATGTAAAATTAACAATCCTGTTTCACTTTTTTCTTCTTTTTTTTTTTTTTTTTTTTTGATGCCTATGTTATTCTCTCTATCCCAAAACCATAAAAGTTTCCTGGCACTGTACTGTGTATTCACACACACCAAAGCTCACCATGAACTGAGAAACAATGTGATGGCAGTGTAAACTATTAATTTCTGTTGCTTTATCAACGTTAGGAGTTACCATAAATTTCAAGTGGAACTTAAAAAAAAAAAAGGCATATAAAAGCAGCCTGCTTTGGTTTTCACACTTTAAAATGTCCTCTTTCCCCACCCCTCTCATCTACTAAGAGTTTAGTATTTCATCTTAATGTCCTCATTGCTTACCACAAGTATGGATAATGCAGTTGATCTTACTAGGAGATTTCATCAATGCTGTGATTAAACAGCCTGTTTTAGGGATTTAGTATATTTTTAATTATTACTGGACAAAAATCTTTCATGGTAAAACCCACCTTCCTACTGGGTCCGAATTCTGCCTCTTTTAGCATTTTTTGTGTATGAGTAAAATGTACAGGTACAGAAATATAGTTATTTTCCACTTTAGATTCACTAAACCATTATAAGAAAGTCTGAGTTCAACCACAATCTCTTAATGTTATCCAGTGATTTATAGCTTTTATATTGCTGCGGCTCAACATGCTGTTCTTATTACCCAATACAGTAAGCAGTGTAGTCTGGCAACCACAACACTGAAAGATCAGAGAGAAAAACATCAATTATTAGAAAGACAGAATCTTCAGCTCTAATAGGTGACTCCCTAGTGTAATATCAGGAGAACAAAGCAGCTGTGTGATGAACTCAGATCCATGTCTTCAAACAGTGAGATGGATGAATATTTGTTGTGAACTCATCAGCTCTCTCTGCTGCAGAGATTTGAGTCTGATAGAGATAGAACTACCGGAAACGTACTCTCTATGCTAATCAATCCAATAGTCATATCTTCTGAAGGACTTACCAGTCACTTGCAAATGCAGGCCCAAATTGTCTGAGACACCCAGGATTTAGCTTACAGCTCTAGACAGAATCACAGAATGGCTAAGGTTGGAAGAGATCTCTGTAGGTCATCTTGTCCAATCCCCCAGCTCTAACAGGATGATCCTGTGAATCCATACCTTGAGTTGGTTGTAAGCATTGCACTCTTGAATGAGTGGGCACTTCAGTATACAGTCAATGACTTCACAAAGGCTCAGCCATGAAAACAATGCTCACAGAAGGAGGCACAGGACAACAACTCATTTGAGTCACCTTACCAGCTAAGACAGAATCTCATAGATACCAGGATATTTGATAAACAAAATTAAGAACTAAAGGCATATGCTTACTTTCCACTGTTTTGTCTTGATTATATATGTTTGTCCTCTGTCACATAAATTGCTAGAGTATCCATAATATTGTTATATTAATCATAATACATTAATTGAGCTAAGATTAATCATGTGGTACTGATTTATGTGTTATTAATAATGTACTGTCCCTGGAGAGCAATATTGTTTGTCTTTTGCGTCTTTCTGTCTTTGAACTTCACTTCTGATTGTCATTCATAGGCCTAATTTAGACTGTAATTTCCCTGTAGAAAGCCTTTTTATTTACCTGGAAAGTGTTGCAGCGATGATACTACACATGGGGTAAATAACAGTGCAACACTAAGATGATACAACTCCTTTCATAACAAGACAACGTTGCTTTATTTATAATCCTACATGGTTGTGCTCCTTCTAGTGTGATTTTTCTTTTCCCTTTTTTCACACAGAATCCAATGCAAATTGTGGATGACCAGCTGTACCAGAATCTTTGTGAAGCAAAGCCATAGGAACATCTCAGAGTTAACCTACAGGCTAGATTTCATATTTGAAAGCATGGCTAGATCCAACATTAGCATTTTCCTTTGTGTAGATTCTCAAGAATATCAGAAATTGATTCACTGCTTATTATGAAAGCTTAGTGATGCAGTAACATTCTGCTCATTTCAGGGAATAATTTTTTTGTTTTCTTTCTTTTAAACTAGACTTTTAAAAATGAAATTTGAAAATACAAGACCTTGGTCTTTCATTCTGTTGAAAAGAAACTTCTTTAGAAAGAGATCATTCTTAAGCTACTTTTTCTCTTGTAGCATTAATTACTGTTGGATTTTTAAGTATTTACCAAACTAATCCAGTGATCAAAAAACAATGAAAAAGATGCAAGCAAGGATGATCTTCACTGTTGTGTGTTTGTTCCATATAGCAGTAAGTTCCTCAGGGAAGGAACTGCTTCTGTTACAGAGTTTAGGGCAATACAAGGTGTTGTGGCAAAAATTAATAAAATGCTAGCACTTCATAATTTCTCTGTTTTTGATATCACATGGTATTTACCTTGTATTTCAGTGTATGTCCCATACTGTGCTACATTATAAGTTAGGCATCAGACAGAAAAAACAAATAAACCTGTATTTCTGTATAATTTTAAAGATTGTCACTCCTGTTGCTGGGAAATTTCAGTCTATCCACTCTCCTCTGGATCAGATGTGTGTTTTGTCTATACTGACCTACAGATATACCAACTGCACAACTGTCAGTCAGAGCAGCCGTGAAGAACAATATCCACCATATCATCTTTGTTGAGGAAGACCATTCATTTATGGGAGAATGTCAGGCTCCACACTCTCAGTAGGAGAACATGCAATGGTGGCTCTCTGTACCTCTGAAAATAGGTGAACCTGTTGAGTATTGATAAGGATCATGGCTGAAAACACTGTGGTGAAATTAGTTCAGCCAGGAGAAGACACATTCAGAGCAGGGGGAACTGCGATCTACACATCAACCATGAGCTAACAAGCCACAGATCAGGCCAGCTGACCAACCGGAGATGGAGAATGTGCTGGAGGGCACATAGTCCCATTTCCTGATATGTCCAGCTCGGCAAACAAAGGGGAAAATGATAACACCATCTTTAAGCTCTGCTGTTGATTTCTGGTTAAATTTCATATTATGCCAATATATCGATCGTAGTAGGACTTTCGCTGTTAATGTGTTGATAAGTTCTGTTATACTTTTGCCAAGTCACCATTCGCTGTAACCAATATTCCAACAAGTACTTCTAGTAAAACTCACAATTGAATTGGACCCCGGAGGTGATTGTCTGTCATTCACTTCACATTACCACGCAGAATGAACCCAGAGTTAACTCACACCTGGTCTCATCTGTTGAGTCAGGGTGCGTGTCACGTCTAGAGTTAACTCATCCCTCATCCCATCTGTTGGGATGGGACAGTTATATATTTTTTTACAGAACCACCATGACAGCAGTTCTCTGCTTCATCAGTGTGCTTTGAAACAGGCACTTGAAGGAAGGTGGGAGAACCTGATAGCTTCTCTAATTAGTACAGAGGCAGGGAAATGCAATTAAAGGCTGGATGCTGACTGGTTATTGGGCAAAGGGGTTGGGTGGTCCATACAATTGGCAGGTTGGATCCCATGCTAAGTGGTGCTGGTGATGAAACCATTGCACTACAACCCATGGAGCCTTTGGGGTAAAGTCACACCTGTGCACAATGTGCTTGTGACAGTGCAGTACGTGCCCTTGCTGTTATTACAATGATTAACACGTAACTTGGCTATGCTGCATAAAAAACATGCTGTGCTGTTGTCACAAAGGAAATATTTACAGTATTTAGAAATGTGTCTCCTGGAAACGTTTAATGTGTTTTTGACTCTTTTTCTTAAAAAAAACCAACAAAAACAAAAACAAACAAAAAAAGGAACCCAAACCCACCCAACCAGCCAAAACAAACAACTGCCCTCTCTATGTTTCTTGGTTAAATTTAGTTCACGGATTTCTGGCTCTCAAGGGCAATCGCTAACAGCTGGGCAACTAGACAGACTGAAAAAAAAAAAAAAAGTAGAAGAACAGAAAATGATGAGAGTAATGTTGCTTGTAGATAGTTTTCTTCAATAATTTATTATTTTCTGTAATTTCTGCAGATGTGTTGGCTATTTGACCAGCGTGGCATGTCTGTTGCCATAATAAACTAATTGAGCATTTGGATGGCAATGGCCCATGGCTGTGTGTACTATGGCAAGTTTCACCACCTGGTCTGCCTGCAGTTTTCACAACGCTCACATGGGAATTTTGAGACTGCTCAAACTCCTTTCATCTGTGACCCTCTTTATAGATCTTTCGGCATGTGTGATAGTTGCCTCAGGGGAGACAGTTCACTTCAGAAACTTGTCCTGTAGGTAAAAGCAATAGGCCATCCATTACCCTCTTACTTCCACTCTCAGGTTAATGACTACATTAAATATTAAATGGAATTCCATCTCCAGAGTGCCTGTATAAGTGATTTTACATTATCTCATTCAGCCCTTATCTGATTTCTTATAAAGTGTGTTGCTTCTTTCTAGCATAACTCAATGAAAACAATGATTGATTTGACAACCATTAACACAATGTTTAATATTAACCTTCCTCATCAGTGAGTGAAGAAGATGGTGACAATGGAAGGAAGAAAACAGGGATATGATGTGATGTTGATTTCCCTTATTTAAAATGTTACTTCATATACAGCCTCTGCAAGTTATTACCTCATAGACATGGGCTGCAGGCTTGCTGGAGGGATGACTAAGAAATAAATGGAACCCATGACGTTCCTCTAAATCACCAATGCATTTATTTGTTATTGCATGTTTTGCTATGTACTACACATCACATTTGAACTGAAACAATTCTGGGCTGTGATGTCCACAGAATGCCCTCTATTGCATTTGTCAAGATGAAATATAAAATGAGATTGTAGCAATGACAAACAAGTCCTTAAAAATAGGGTTATCTTGAAAATACACTGTAGAGCTTAATAAAAATTATACTAAGAAAGATATAAAATTATGTGATGAGAAGAAGCAGTTAAACAGTGCTAGAAAATATATAGCTTTATTCAGTACAGAAATGTTTGTGATGGCGCAAGGCACACAGATGAAGGAAAAATAATCCTGAGGATTTGTTTTATAACCCTCACATCCAGTAAACAGAAGCCCAGTTGGAGAGAGCAAGACAGACACGCAAAGGGAGGCAGAAAGAAAATTGCAATGTCATAAATATACATAGCAGTATTTATACCTTTATGAACAAGGTTTTGAGGGAGCATTAAAGTCCTTGGTTTAGGACTGGCTAAGTGATCTCTTCTTTCTTATTTAAAAACCTGAAGAAATAAAAGAAAGAGGCATATCTCTAGCATAAAAAGGCAAGAAAAACCTGAAAAGAAGAAAGTATAGACCTTGATTTGGAGATTTGTCTAGTCTGCTCTGTATGGTATTCTGATTTCCTAAGGCAGTATATTAGTTTGGACTATGCTCTTACTCCTCATTTCTGCTGGTGAGCAGTCTCCAAGTTGAAGCCATTTTTAGTACAGTGCAGACAGACCATATCAATTACATTCAGAAATCTTCTAAAGGCTCCTGCTTTGTTCAGTTGGCACATCCCTTGTACCTTGCCATTACTACAACTTTGTCTCTGCCTATATGACAGGAAAAGTGATGTGGGATGTTTATTCTAACCAGGGTTTCCTTATTCAAGTGCTGATACAAGTGCTGCTAACCTAGGATTTGACCAAATACCGGGAAAAGGTGTAGTATAATATAACCCAACCCTGAGAAACAGCCTTACAAACTCCCACCACCGAAACAGCATGCATTTTGATCTAGATTGGGAATTAGTACATAACTAGTGGTACTATAGAGGTATTATTATATGTGGGGATCCTGGATCGGCTATAACAAGCTTTTTTTTTTTATATCCACCCCTTGAAGAAGTCTTCTCAGATTCAGCTTTAAAAGACATCCTCTAAATCCTTCTAAAGGATTAATTGAAAATAACAACAACAACAACAACAACAACAAAAACCAAAACCAAAACAAACAAACAAAACGCACAAGTCTACTATCAGTAGGCGTAAGGACAAAATTGGAAAACCTCCACTGTCACTAGGAATATTTTACAGGAGTAACCAATCTGAAAATGAGGACTTCAGTGGGATTATTTTTGAATTATTATAATGTTAGGAAAAGGTGAATCAAGAAGGCTCTATTAGAAGTACACTAAAGCTAAGAGTTGGGGCAAATGTTTTGCTTATCAGAAACGAGTCACAAACATGTAACCAGCCATGTAGTTGTTAAATGTTTGAGAGTTTTTCATCTTAGTCCCAGACAGAAA